>NC_091330.1:12012788-12020288 GCF_038502225.1 Cherax quadricarinatus
GTCTTAACTTTCATCTTGTCGGTATTGTATACCTGTCTTGCACAACTTCCTAACGTCCCTGTGACTCGTCTGAGTCTTCAGCTTCCAGTTGTGACCCCTTGTCCCTGTGTCCCCTCTCTGGAACATCCTATCTCTGTCCACCTTGTCTATTCCCTGCAGTATCTTGTATGTTGTTATCATGTCTCCTCTGACCCTTCTGTCCTCCAGTGTCGTCAGTCCGATTTCCCTTAACCTTTCCTCGTACGACATTTCCTTGAGCTCTGGGACTAGCCTTGTTGCAAACCTTTGTACTTTCTCTAACTTCTTGACGTGCTTGACCAGGTGTGGGTTCCAGACTGGTGCTGCATACTCCAGTATGGGCCTAACATACACAGTGTACAGTGTCTTGAACGATTCCTTATTAAGGTATCGGAACGCTATTCTCAGGTTTGCCAGGCGCCCGTATGCTGCAGCAGTTATTTGGTTGATGTGTGCCTCCGGTGCCTCCGGTGCCTCCGGTGCCTCCGGTGCCTCCGGTGTGTGAGAGAGAGAGAGAGAGACAGTAGAAGCTGAGGTAGTCTCTTTAAAAGTGATCCTTGCCTCATTAAATATTTCAGCAGTCTAGCGCTGCTGCTTATGCTGCTGCTGCTGCTGCTGTTTGTTGCTGCTGCTTATGCTGCTGCTGCTGCTGCTGCTGCTGCTGCTGCTGCTGCTGCTGCTCCTGCTGTTGCTAATGTTGCTGCTGCTGCTGTTGCTGTTGCTGCTGCTGCTGCTGCTGCTGCTGCTGCCTGCTGCTGCCGTGCTGCTGCTGCTCTTGCCACTAGTTGCTGCTGCCTGCTGCCGCTGCCGCTGTGCCGCTGCTGCCGCTGCCGCTGTTGCTGCTGCCGCCGCCGCCGCTGCCGCTGTTGCCTACCGTTGCTGCGTTGTTGCTGTTGCTGCTGCCTGCCTCTGCTGCTGCCGCTGCTGCCGCTGCCTGCTGTTGCTGCTACTAGCCTGCCTGCTGCTGCTGTTGCTGCTTGCCTGCTGCCGCCTGCTGCCTGCCGCTGTTGCCGCTGTTGCTGCTGTTGCCGCTGTTGTCTGCTGTTGCTACCGCTGCCTGCCGCGCGTTGCCGCTGTTGCCGCTGTTGCTGCTGCTGCCTGCTGCTGCTGCTTGCTGCTGCCTGCCTGTTGCTGTGCTGCCGCTGCTGCTACCGCCTGCCGCTGCCATTGCCGCCGCCGCCGCTGTTGCTGCTGTTGCTGCCTGCCGCCGTGCTGTTCCTGCTGCCATCCGTTGCTGCTGCTGCTGTTCCTGTCGCCTGCTGCTGCCTGCCTGCCTGCCTGTTGCTTGCCGCTGCTGCTTGCTGCCGCTGTTGCTGCTGCTGTTGCCACTGCTGCCGCTGCTGTTGCCGCTTGTTGCCGCTGCTGTTGCTGCCGCTACCGCTGCCGCTGTTGCCGCTGTTGCTGCCGCTTGCCGCTGCCGCTGCCTTGCTGCCGCTGCTTGCTGCCTTGCTGCCGCCGCCGTTGCCTGCCGCTGTTGCCTGCTGCCTGCTGTTGCCTGCTGCCGCTGCCGCTGCTTCGCCGCCGCCTGCCGCCACCGTTGCTGCTGTTGTTGCTTGTTGTTGTTGTTGCCGCTGCCGCTGCCGCTTGCGTGCTGCCGCTGCGTTGTTGTTGCTTGTTGCTGCTTGTTGTTGTTGTTGTTGTTGCTTGCCGCCTGCCGCTGCTGATTGCCGCCGTGCTTGTTGCTTGTTATTGTTGCTGCTTCCGCCTGCTGCCTGCTGCTTGTTGTGCTGTTGTTGTTGTTGCTGCTGCCGCTGCTTGCTGCTGTTGCTGTTGTTGTTGTTGCTTGCTTGTTGTTGTTGTTGCTGCTGCCGCCGCTGCTGCCGTTGTTGTTGTTGTTGCTTGTTGCTGCCTGCCGCTGCCGCCGCTGCTGCCGTTGTTGTTGCTTGCTTGCTGCTTGCCGCTGCTTGCCGCTTGTTGCGTTGTTGCTTGTTGTTGCTTGTTGTTGTTGCTGCTGCCTGCTGCCGCTGCCGTTACCGCTGCGTTGTTGTTGTTGTTGTTGCTTGCTGCACCGCTGCCGCCGCTTGCCGCTTGTTGCTTGTTGCTTGCTGCCGCTGCTGCTTGCTTGTTGTTGCTTTGCTTGCTGTTGCTGCTTGTTGCTGCTGCCGCTGCTGCCGTTGCGTTGCTGTTGCTTGCTGTTGCTGTTGTTGTTGCTGCTGCTGCTTGCTGTTACCGCTGTTGCTGCCGTTGCTTGCGTTGCCTGCCGCTGCCGCTGCTGCCGTGTCGTTGTTGCTTGCTTGCTGCTTGTTGCTGTTGCTGCTTGTTGCCGCTGCCACCGCTGCCACTGCCGCTGCCGCCGCCTGCCGCCGCTGCCGCTGCCGCCGCTGCTGCCGCTGCCGCCTGCCTGCACTGCCTGCCGCTGCTGCTGCTGCCACCGCTGCCGCGTGCTGCCGCTGCTGCCGCCCGCTGCTACTGCTGCTGCTGCCGCAGCGCCGTGCCGCTGCTGCTGCCTGCGCGCCGCTGCCTGCTGCCGCCACTGCCGCTGCTGCTGCTGCTGCTGCTGCTGCCGCTGCTGCTGCTGCTTGCCGCCGCAGCCGCTGCCTGCGTGCTGCCGCCTTGCCTGCTGCCGCTGGCGCTTGCTGCTCCGCGCCGCTGCTGCCTACCGCCTGCGTGCTGCTGCCGCTTGCTGTTGTTGCTTGTTGCGTTGCTTGCTGTTGCTGCGTTGCTTGTTGCGTTGTTGCTTGTTGCTGTTGCTGCTTGCTGCTGCCGCCTGCCAGCCGCTCCGCCTGCTCGGCGCTGCCGCCGCCGCCGCCGCCGCCTGCTGCCACCGCCGCTGCTTGTTGTTGTTGCTGCTGCCTGCCGCTGCCTGCTTGCCTGCCTGCCTGCCTGCTGCCGCTACTCGCCTTCCGTTGCCGCCGCCGCCTGCCTGCTGCCGTTGCCTGCTGCCACCGCTGCCGCTGCCGCCGCTGCCGCCTGCTGCCTGCTGCCTGCTGCCGCTGCCACTGCCTGCTGTTGCTGCCGCCGCCTGCCGCGCCTGCTGCCATTGCTGCCGCCAGTGCCTGCGCCCCGCCGCCGCCGCTGCCACCGCCTACCTGCCTGCCGCCGCCTGCGCCGCTGGCCGCTGCCGCCGCCGCCGCTGCACACTGCTGCCGCCGCCGCTGCCTGCGCTGCCGCTGCCTGCCGCTGCTGCTGCCGCGCCTGCCGCCGCGCCGCTGCCTGCCTTGCCGCTGCCGCCACCGCCGCCGCCTCCGCTGCCGCTCGCTGCCGCCGTTGCTGTTGCTGCTGCCGCTGTTGCTGCCTGCTGCCGCTGCCGATGCCTCGCCGCTGCTGCTGCTCCGCTGCTACCACTGCCGCTGCTGCTGCTGCCTTGCCTGCTGCCGCTGCTGCTGCCTACCGCCTGCCGCTGCCGCTGCTGCTACTGCCGCGCTTGTTGTTGCTTGCTTGCTGCTGCCTGCTGCTGCCGTGCCGCTGTTCCGCCTGCTGCTGCTGCTGCTGCTGCTACCGCTGCCGCTACCGCCGTGCTGCCGCCTGCTGCCTTGCTGCCACTGCCGTTGCTTGCTGCTGCTGCTGCCGCTGCTGCTGCTCCGCCTGCCACCGCCGCTGCTGCTGCTGTTGCTGCTGCCTGCCTGCTGCCGCTGCTGCTGCTGCCGCTGCTGCCGCCACCGCTGCTGCTGCGCGCCTGCCGCCGCTGCCGCCTGCTGCCACTGCCACTGCTGCCTGCTGCTGCCGCTGCTGCTGCTGCCACCGCTGCCGTTGCCTGCTGCCGCCGCTGCTGCCGCTGCCTGCTGATGCCACTGCCTGCCGCTGCCGCCGCCTGCCACCACTGCTGCCGCTGCTGCTGCCGCTGCTGCTGCTGCCTACCGCTGCCTGCTGCCGCTGCTGCTACTGCTGCTGTTGTTGTTGTTGCCTTGCTGCTGCCGCTGCCGCCTGCTGCGCTGCTGTTGCTGCTGCCTGCTGCCACCGCTGCCGCCACTGCCGCCTGCCGCTGCTGCTTGCTTGCCTGCTGCCACCTGCCGCCTTGCCGCTGCTGCTGCCGCTGCCGCTGCCGCTTCCGCCCGCCACTCGCTGCCGCTGTTGCTGCCGCTGCCGCTGCCGCCTGCCGCCGCTGCCGCTGCTGCCGCCTGCTGCTGCCACCGCCGCCGCCTGCTGCCACTGCTGCTGCCGCTGCCACCGTGTTCCGCCTGCTGCCGCTGCTTGCTTGCCTACGCCGCTGCTGCTGCCTGCTGCCGCCGCTGCCGCCTGATGCCGCCTGCTTTCTGCTGTTACCTGCTGCCTGCTGTGTTGCTGCTGCTGCTGGCCGCTGCCACCGCTGCTGCTGCCGCTGCCTGCTCGCTGCCGCCGCTGCCTGCTGCCACCGCCGCCGCCTTGCCACCGTTGCCGCTGCTGCCATCGTGCCTTGCCTGCCGCCTGCCTGCCGCCGTTGCCTCGCTGCTGCGCCGCTGCTGCCGCTGCCATTGCCTGCCGCTAGCGCTGCCACTGTTGCCGCTGCGCCGCTGCTGCCTGCTGCCCGCCGCTGTTGCTGCCGCTGCTGCCGCCTGCCTCTGTTGCTGCTGCTGCTGCTGCTGCTGCTGCTGCTACTGCTGCTGCTGCTGCTGCTGCTGCTGCTGCTGCTGCTGCTGCTGCTACTGCTGCTGCTGCTGCTGCTGTTGCTGCTACTGCTGCTGCTGCTCCCCTCCTTGCAAAATAAAATGTAAACACTAGAGCAAGAACCCAGCATGAGCTCCCTCCATCAGGACTATTTTAATCCAAGGATCAGTTTTTGATCCACCGATTGAGAGTTCTTAGTACTGCTGGCGACAGATTTGTTGATGACTTCCAATATTCCTAACAGATTAATTGATAGCCTCTCTTTCTAACAGTTTTATTCACAATGCCACTGACAGATTTAGTGAAAATGGTTCAGATTTAGTGAAAACTTTTATTGGGACAGATTTAGTGATAAGTTGTAATGGGACAGATTTAGTGATAAGTTGTAATGGGACAGATTTAGTGATAAGTTCTAATGGTACAGATTTAGTGATAAGTTCTAACAGTACTGACGGATTTGTTGAAAAGTTTCGAAATGCTTTGCATCAAGTATTTGTGCGAAACACACTTGCATCCACGGACGCACATCCGTGGTTCACGGACGCATAGTAACCAAAGTACTTATCTATAGATTAATTTACGTACAAAATAGCCAAATTAAGACCTGCATATATATATATATATATATATATATATATATATATATATATATATATATATATATATATATATATATATATATATATATATATGTATGTATGGGGAGGAATTAATTAATTATGACGATAGACGTCAGATTTTCAATCAGTGGTCGAGGTCAGATGAATTCTTTTCAAAATCATGAAATGAAATTTTTGTAAATGAAAAAAGATTCAGATATGAGAGTCATTTTGAAGTTCGTGATCATATATGGAAGTTTTGGGCAGTCCTGATTTTGAGAGAGAGAGAGAGAGAGAGAGAGAGAGAAACTCATCAAAGTTTCTTTTAGAGAAACTCTAATCTCTTGCTCCAGACGGGACAAACTTGCCGTGAAATTTTGAGGCCAATTGATTTTTTTGTGTGTGGGGGGGGCGGTGGGAAGGGGGTAATGGTGGGATTTTTTTTTTTTTTTTTTTTTTTGAGTTTTTATAAGCCTCGCCACTTTTTTCTTGGAAGATGAATTTAGCGTCTTCCTCTCTCTCTCTCTCTCTCTCTCTCTCTCTCTCTCTCTCTCTCTCTCTTCCTATAGTTTAATTTCCTGAAGTGACCTTTCTAAGATTTTCCCTGCCTATCAACCCTTTTCTCAGAAATTCTTTTCGTTTTGCTGTTCCATCTCTCTCTCTTCGTTCATTTTTCTTTTTTTAATTTTTTACCTTTTCTCTATTTTGCGTTCTTCTTTTCCTCTTCTTCGTCTTCTTCTTCTTCTTCTTCTTCTTTTTCTTCTTCTTCTTCTTCTTTTATTATTATTATTATTATTATTATTATTATTATTATTATTATTATTATTATTATTATTATTATTACATTAATATTAAACAATAAGTGTATGTATCTGTGTGTGTCTGTGGGTGTGTGTGTATGTGTCTCTGTGTGTGTGTATGTGTCTGTGTGCGTGTGTGTCTGTGTTTGTGTCTGTGTTTGTGTATCTGTGTTCTTTACGTGACTATGAGAAGAGAAATCATATATAGAGGAGCAATCTGATCTGTTCAAACCTCTTATTCTTCTATTAGAAGGAAGCAACGGAGTAAGACGAGAGGAGAGAGAGTAAAAGGGAGAGGGGGAATTACGGTGAGAGGGGTAGGAGAGTGAGAGGGTAGGCAGGAGGATGAGGATGAAGTAGAATAGCAAAAATCGTAAACACACAAGGAAATAAACGTAAAGTGGTGCTCAGGGAGGAGAAGGAAAGAGGAGACATGAGAACACTGGGAATAAATTGCAATTATCTTGGAGACGGCTAGTGGCGCAGGCGAGAAAACTGACTGACACAAGGGACGCCTCCAGTCATGTGTCGTGTGTGTGTACTCACCTACATGATACGCAAGACCACCTTTAGCCTGTGTGTGTGTGTGTGTGTGTGTGTGTGTGTGTGTGTGTGTGTGTGTCTTGGGTGTACTCATTTACGAGTACTAGCGAGGATCGAGTCATAGCTCCTGGACCCTACCTCTTATCCCTCCTAAGCCTCGTGAACTCCGTCACACAAATATTTCAACTTGAGTGGAGTTAGACTCCAGCACTACCTTCTTTTGAAGCAAGCTGCAAGCTATTGGGGCAAGTGTTCCACAAGGAAGCGTGCTGGGTCCATTGTTATGGAATGTCTACTTCAACGACCTTCTTCGTCTCATCCCAGAATCACATGCATATGCAGACGACCGTACACTGACATTCACTTATCCAAGAGAAGAAATGCCAGCTGCTCTAAGCTACATCAATCACCAGCTGAGAGCTATATCAGCTTGGGGAAATAGATGGCAAGTAACATTTGCACCTGAGAAAACGCAAATGATGATCGTCTCTAGGCACCATGATGGTAATGCTGGTGCAGTAGTAAGGATGAATGGGAGGGTGTTGGCACCTGGAGAAGAAGTTGATATCTTTGGGGTGAAATTTGACTCCAAACTAACCATGAAGAACCATGTTGTAAATCTTGCAAACAAGGCAGCCAGGAAGCTTACAGCACTTCGCCGTATCTCGCATCTGCTTGACAGTAGGGGTTGCAAGATCCTGTACGAGACACAAGTACGCTCACACCTTGAGTATGCTCCACTTTCTTGGTTTGCCTGCCCCCCCCCCCTCTCATCTGCGACTGCTTGACAGAGTTGAGAACAGAGCAAGACGTCTCATCTCTCTCCTGGACCCATCCTGGATAGATCTGTCATTTCAGCAGAGCCTTCAACATAGGAGGGATGGGGGTGGCCTTACTGTTATGTACAAGGCCAATATTGTCAAAATACCACACTTGGATTCACTTCGAGGACAGCGTGAAACAAGCTTTTATGCCACAAGACGAGCAGAAACCAGCAACTTCACTCTGGCTGTACC
>NC_091330.1:12025288-12057788 GCF_038502225.1 Cherax quadricarinatus
TAAGCGATAAGGGAAATGGATATCAGGACACAAGTCATACATTTAGAACATCGTACCTGGACACGTTTTATATATATATATATATATATATATATATATATATATATATATAATATATATATATATATATATATATATATATGTCGTGCCGAATATGTAAAACTGGTCAATTAGCAAGAACTCATTTAAAATTAAGTCCTTTCTGAAATTTTCTTTTATACGTTTAAAGATATATATTTTTCATTAATGTTAATGTAAAAAATTTTCATTTTGCACCAAAAGAATCTTAGAAAACTTACCTAACCTTATTACAGCAAGAACAATTTATTTTAGCCTAACCAAACTAAATATATTTTAGAATTGTTTACAGTAATTTAATACTAAACAGACACAGTGAAATATATTTTTTTCGTTACGTTCAGAATGATTTTGGCGAAATTATTGCATATACAAATTTTCACTTTTCCTATATGGCAAGATGAGCATTGCTATTTAAGGCAAGATCGCAAGTTCTGCCTATTCGGCACGACATATATATATATATATATATATATATATATATATATATATATATATATATATATATATATATATATATATATATATATATATATATATATATATATATATATATATATTTCGGCCCTGGAACCTTGATCACTTCAAGTGATACATAAATGGTTATATTAAATGCGATCACCAACACAGTTAAATTCAGTTATCTTCCTTTACCTTCCTGCTCATTTCGTTGTCTAGGTCGTTCCTGGAACCAATACTCCGCCTGTTCGACTCTCCTCTGCTCCACCCCTCTCATCTGTCCCACCAACTCGAGCAGAAATGCAACCCGCCCATTATTTCACTTTTACACACATCCGCACCTTTTTTCCAGCATATAATCACCGTTGCATTGGCGAGGGTTGGCGAAAATTGCTCCTCTGCAACGATCCTGCCAGCAACCTTACCTGCTGGTGCTGGTAGTAATGCTGGTAAGTTACCTTGTACCTACCCATTATAAATTGAAAAACATAGGAACCATTTGCATAGCTGGGTACACATGACCATGTTTGTTTCTCGCTAGGTTTTCTTGCTAGAGATTCAGGGTACGAAACACCAGACACAATGTTGACGCTGTAATATGCTTGTTAGAACTCCTCTATTGTACTTGCAAATTACATAAAAGGCGAAGATTAGATTCAGTAGCGCAGAGAAAAGCAGTGGGTATATGAGAAACAGTAATAGTGGTAGTAGTAGCAATAATAATAATAGTAATAGTAGTAGCAGCAATAGTAGTAGTAATAATAATAGTAACAGTAGTAGTAGTAGCAGTAGTAGTAATAGTAGCATTAATAGTAATACTGCTACTACTGCAAGTATTTTCGAGGTCTTCCAAACTCTTGCTCGGTTGGGACTTATAAACCATCCACTCGCTTAACTTTCTTCACTTAAATTCACTCACTCCCTCAAATGAAGTAGCACCTTCATCCCTCTTATATCACTTACCATAGCAAGGCTAGGAAGCCATCCTCCTTCACTGTGGCCAAAGGTTAGGTTAGGTAAGATCTGTCAGGAAACAGGACGTTTCTTGAACGAATGAACAAGTTCAGGTAAGATCCCAGTGGGATGAGCGGGGAAGACGGGACAGACGAAGAATAGCGAAGGAGAGGAGTGTTCCTAGTTGTATAAATAGAGCCAGGGCTTACCCAGCAGCTGAGACGATCGTGGGATAGAGGTGGAGTGAACAGGACTTGGCAGAGAATGTGGACAACGTGGGCAAGCTGTGCAGGCTGCATCATGGTGGTTGATCTGTAGATCTGGTCGGCGATTGGTTGCTGGAGATCGGCGGGAAGCGGGATGGAGAGGGAGGCATGCTTCAATATGGTTGGTTAAGTATGCAGAGAGGAGAGAGGATCAGCGTTGATTGGTGGATAACACTCTTCATATCTGCGTTTTGTTAGTTTTTCGTTCCTGTCGTAGAGCCATTTTGAAGTCTTTTGAAGGCAGGTTTTGATAATAAACTAAGTTTGAGCAGACTTTTGCTGTCTTTTTCTAAGTCTGCAATTAGGGCAGTTTCAGTGTGGGGATCGCATCCAGGTGCAACGGTGTACTTGATACTACCATGGTGCATGGAATAGATGACCTGAGGTGCATATAGCGACGGGGTGTGAGGGTTATATGTATAGAAGGTGAGGGGTTCAGTTGGTCTAAATATTGTTTCCTCTTCCATTTCTTCAGGTCTTCGAGTATCTTGAGGTGGCTTTTCAGGAGGAAGTGTCTTAACTTTCTTGGCTTTTGGTGGTTGAATTGGAGATGAAGCAGGTGGTTCGTTAGTAGTAGCAGAAGAGGTGGAAGACTCAGGTGATTGGTCCACAGCGGTGCTGATGTTGGAAGTCGCTGATCGGTTGTTTCTTGGAGATTGAATTTCAAGTGTTGTGATGTTGCCTAATTCTTTGGTGAGCTTGATGATGTCGGCAGATGGTGGAGAGTCTGGGAAAGTAAAGTTTGGCATGTTGTTCAATCGGAAGAGCTCGTTAATAACAGTGTTGAAGGAGCCTGGTAACGCCATATTATGCATGTGTGCATATAGCATACAGTAATGAATTTTCGTAGGTTCATAAGCTGATGGAGTAGTGGTGGAGGGTTGGGTAGCTTTTAAAAGTTTTGTTGTGTCGGCCTGGAGTTTGGTGATGGCAGCATAAGTAGGTGACTTGGAAGGTGTCTTCTTCTGTTCTGCTTCTTGGCTTTTTCTCAGAATTTCTCGACGAGTGGGGCACTTTGCAGCGAGAGTATGGTGAGTGTTTTTGCAGTTGAGACACTTAAGTGGGGCAGTAGAAGTACAAGTCTTGGAATAGTGGCCTTCAGACCCGCAGGTAGAGCAGAACTTTTTGTCTTTTGTGGGGCAGTCTTTTGTGGGGCAGTCTTTTGTAGAGTGTAGGTAAGAGTAGCAACTCCAGCACTGAGTAATATGATGGTACCGCTCAGCTTCAATATGACTGGAGTTAATGAAGCAATAGTATATGGCCAGGTCTTCAGCCATAGCTTGGGCAGCCATTGCCACATCAGTAAAAGTGATTTTCAACATGGAGGAGGCAGTAGGAATCTTGGTGATGCTTTCAACTGTAGCCCAGGGATTTTGTTCTTCTATGGAGGTCTTTAGGTCTTCAACAGGTTGTATGGTAATCAGTTCGTCAAGTCTCTTCAAGAAGACAGTCCTCTTAGCCCGTAAGGCAGGAGAGGACATGACTTTGAAGCAACGGTCTGATAGAGTGGACAAAGCAGAGGAAGTCAGTAGTTTTTCAGCTTCAACATCGTCTTCACAGACAATAATGAAGGCTTCGTGGAGTGAGAGGATGGTATTAATCTTGACCTGTAGACCCCTGATTACCACAGCAAGGGCAAGCTTGTTGGAGTCATTGATCGTACCACTGGGTGGTTTTATCTTGACTCTTTTGGAGAAGCTCGTCTTGGGACAGTGTTCAATTGAATTTCAATTGACGTTTCTTGACGAGGGTCGTAGTCATATATGTCCCTCACCTGGACTTTTGGTCACCTGACCGAGGCCTTCCATTAGCTTACCGGTCCACTCCTTTAAAAACTGTGATTCTAATGACCACGTCATACTCGCCTACCACTTAGACAGTTTATCACCACTTAAGTGATGGTCTTAAAACACTAACTAGCATTAAATAGACATTAAGTAGAGATGAGAGACGTGAACATCTGAAATTAAAGGAATCTTTTTACAGTATGTTTGGAACGGTATTAAAAAACGAATTTGTAATACAGTAAACTGATGCAATACGATATACACTTCAGTATAATCAGAGCCCAATTTCCATACATATGATAACAAAAGCCCTCCGTGGAGAATGAAAGACTGGTCACTCCACACACGTCCCAAAACCATAGGTCACAAGTCCACTTGCCTAGATAACACGTGATACTCCTTAATCTAGAATGAATTAAAGGGAATATTCCCCGCACCACATATCTTAATCTAACCCAAAATCTACCTAACCTAACCAAGCCAATCCTAACTTAACTAACCTAACCAAGCCCAGCCTAGTCTAACCTAACCTACCCTAACCTAGCCTAGCTTAACCTAACCTAACCTAACCTAACCTAACCAAGCCCAGCCTAATCTAGCCTAACCTAACCAAACGTAACCCAACCTAACCAAGCATAACCTAACCTAATTTAACTCACTCTAAGCTAATTTTACCAAACATAAAGCATATGCATAGTTATGGCAAACGCCAGATAAATTGACTCTGGAAACTAGACAAGAAAATTAGGAGTGTGAAGGAGGCTTACGGTCTAGTCTGGATATCACGTTGCCTCAGATCTTCAAAAGTTTTAATCCCTAACAGTTTTCTCCGTCTGATATTCCGTCGTCACAAGTTGGCTGTTGAATAGTGATATTATTATTATTATTATTATTATTATTATTATTATTATTATTATTATTATTATTATTATTAGTAGTAGTAGTAGTAGTAGTATTTTAATTATTATTATTATTATTATTATTATTATTAACTGTAATGAAGTAAATAACGTTCCTTTAGGAATGTGTGCATATGTATATAAATAAAAGTCAAAGCTGGCCACCAGGCAGGCTGGCCTAGGCCAGTCTGATCGGCCAATGAGTGTTTTCCCGTTAATTTCCGTTTATTACGCGTCCGTCGCACTGAACTGAATTAGCCGATTCGATTTTTCCCGAATCGTCAATTATATATATAAATAAATATATATATATATATATATATATATATATATATATATATATATATATATATATATATATATATATATATATATATATATATATATATGTCTTGCCGAATATGTAAAACTGGTGAATTAGCAAGAACTCATTTAAAATTAACTCCTTTCTAAAATTTTCTCTTATACGTTTAAAGATATATATTTTTCATTAATGTTGATGTAAAAATTATAATTTTGCACCAAAAGGAACTTAGAAAACTTACCTAACCTTATTATAACAAGCGCAATTTATTTTAGCCTAACCCAGCTAAATATATTTTAGATTTGTTTACAATAATTTAGTACTAAACAAACACAGTGAAATGTATTTTTTTCGTTAGGTTCAGAATGATTTTGGCGAAATTATTGCATACACAAATTTTCACTTGTCCTATATGGCAAGATGAGCATTGCTATTTAAGACAAGATCGCAAGTTCTGCCTATTCGGTACGACACATATATATATATATATATATATATATATATATATATATATATATATATATATATATATATATATATATATATATATATATATATATATATATATATATATGGACAAGTAGGAAGGGAATTTTTTAGCTTTTGGTTTCTTGTGAAACAATTGGAATAGCAAGAAGAGCAACAACAGTAATATACAGTAAACTTGAATAACGAACGAAATAGAAAACAACATATATAAAAAAATAAGGACAAATAATGTAGAAACGACAGCAAGAGTGACAACAACAGTGATGACAAAAGCCACAGGAACATCAAGCAGTAACGGGGAATAACAAAGAGTAACGGGGAATAACAAAGAGTAACGGGGAATAACAAAGAGTAACGAGGAATAACAAAGAGTAGCGAAGAACAACAGAGTAACAAAGAACAACAAACAGTAACAAAGAACAAACAGTAACGAAGAACAAGACACAGTAACGAAGAACAACGGACAGTAACGAAGAACAAGACACAGTAACGAAGAACAACGGACAGTAACGAAGAACAAGACACAGTAGCGAAGAACAACGGCCAAAAACAAAGAACAGACAGTAACGAATAACAAACAGTAGCAAAGAACAACAAACAGTAATGAAGAACAACAAACAGTAATGAAGAACAACAAACAGTAATGAAGAACAACAAACAGTAATGAAGAACAACAAACAGTAATGAAGAACAACAAACAGTAATGAAGAACAACAAACAGTAATGAAGAACAACAAACAGTAATGAAGAACAACAAACAGTAATGAAGAACAACAAACGGTAATGAACAACAAACGGTAATGAAGAACAACAAACGGTAATGAAGAATAACAAACAGTAATGAAGAACAACAAACAGTAATGAAGAACAACAAACAGTAATGAAGAACAACAAACAGTAATGAAGAACAACAAACGGTAATGAAGAACAACAAACAGTAATGAAGAACAACAAACAGTAATGAAGAACAACAAACAGTAATGAAGAACAACAAACGGTAATGAAGAACAACAAACAGTAATGAAGAACAACAAACGGTAATGAAGAACAACAAACGGTAATGAAGAACAACAAACAGTAATGAAGAACAACAAACAGTAATGAAGAACAACAAACTTGAATAACGAACGAAATAGAAAACAAACGGTAATGAAGAACAACAAACGGTATGAAGAACAACAAACAGTAATGAAGAACAACAAACAGGAAGAACAACAAACGGTAATGAAGAACAACAAACAGTAATAGAACAACAAACAGAAATGAAGAACAACAAACAAGAACAACAAACAGTAATGAAGAACAACAAACAGTAATGAAGAACAACAAACAGTAATGAAGAACAACAAACGGTAAAAGAACCAAACATGAAGAACAACAAACGGTAATGAAGAACAACAAACAAGAACAACAAACAGTAATGAAGAACAACAAACAGTAATGAAGAACAACAAACGGTAATGAAGAACAACAAACAGTAATGAAGAACAACAAACAGTAATGAAGAACAACAAACGGTAATGAAGAACAACAAACAAATGAAGGGAATGAAGAACAACAAACGGTAATGAAGAACAACAAACAGTAATAGAACAACAAACGAAGAACAACAAACGGTAATGAAGAACAACAAACAGTAATGAAGAACAACAAACGGTAAAAGAACAACAAACAGTAATGAAGAACAACAAACGGTAATGAAGAACAACAAACAGTAATGAAGAACAACAAACGGTAATGAAGAACAACAAACGGTAATGAAGAACAACAAACAGTAATGAAGAACAACAAGCGGTAATGAAGAACACAAGCGGTAATGGAACAACAAACAGTAATGAAGAACAACAAACGAAGAACAACAAACGGTAATGAAGAACAACAAACAGTAATGAAGAACAACAAACAGTAATGAAGAACAAACGGTAATGGAACAACAAACAGTAATGAAGAACAAAAACAGTAAAAGAACAACAAACAGTAATGAAGAACAACAAACGGTAATGAAGAACAACAAACAGTAATAACAAAAATGAAGAACAACAAACGGTAATGAAGAACAACAAACAGTAATGAAGAACAACAAACAGTAATGAAGAACAACAAACGGTAATGAAGAACAACAAACAGTAATGAAGAACAACAAACAGTAATGAAGAACAACAAACGGTAATGAAGAACAAACAGTAATGAAGAACAACAAACGGTAATGAAGAACAACAAACGGTAATGAAGAACAACAAACAGTAATGAAGAACAACAAACGGTAATGAAGAACAACAAACGGTAATGAAGAACAACAAACAGTAATGAAGAACAACAAACGGTAATGAAGAACAACAAACAGTAATGAAGAACAACAAACGGTAATGAAGAACAACAAACAGTAATGAAGAACAACAAACAGTAATGAAGAACAACAAACGGTAATGAAGAACAACAAACAGTAATGAAGAACAACAAACAGTAATGAAGAACAACAAACGGTAGACTTGATCGCAAATCACTACTACAAAATTCTCTCGGCCGGGGAATTCAAGTCACTGATGACTGTGCAAAATCCCTGAGCATGAGTCACAAGCCCTGAGTAGGGGCCACAAGCCCTTAGCAAGGGTCACAAGCTCTGAACTGGGTCACCAGCCCTGAGTAGGGGTCACAAGCCTTGAGTAGGGGGTCACAAGCCCTGAGCAGGGTCACAAGCCCTTAGCAAGGGGAGTTAAAGCCCTGGATAGGACTTGAGTGTTCCAGCTCTGAGCAGGTAAGAAGCAAGAAGGTCGTAAAGACTCGCTGACAGTCAGGAAAAGCGGCACACGAAAAAAGCGCCCTTAATAAGGAGGTAATTGGCGATTAGGTCATTAGGTCTGTGGAAATCAAACTCTCCCGAAGCTTTGGAAAGTTTGAAGTGTAGAGGTTAATTATGGCGGGGTGAGGGAGGGGGGTATGAGGGGTGAGGGAGGGGGGTATGAGGGGTGAGGGAGGACGATGTGAGAGGTAAGAGATGGTGTGTGAGAAGTGAGAGAGGATGTTTGAGGGGTGAGAGATGGAGGGGTGTGAATGGGGGGGGGGGTTAAGGGATCACTAACTACAATCCTTCCACACATTCACAGGCCCCAACCCCACAGCCTGCAGACCCCAACCCCACAGCCTGCAGACCCCAACCCCACAGCCTGCACCCCAATCCCACATTCACAGGCCCCAACCCCACAGCCTGCAGACCCCAATCCCACAGCCTGCAGACCCCAACCCCACAGCCTGCAGACCCCAATCCCACAGCCTGCAGACCCCAACCCCACAGCCTGCAGACCCCAACCCGTCTCTGCTGCCCCGACACCACAACCTAAGAAAAGTATGAATCTTGAACATCTTTTGTTTCCCTTCTCGAGGATCCGATCTCCCTCGACGCCCTCTCGACTCTCCTAAACAAGTATTCGGATCCCACAAATGAGGAAAGTTACAATGAAGGGGAGCGAGTAATATACACCTTAGGGAATTAATAAATGCCACAAAGAATTCATAGATACCATGAGAGTTATAAATGCAATGAAGGATCTTCAAACACCTCACAGTATTTAAAATAGGCTCATAGAAATCACAGATACCATGAAGATTCTAAGATGTCACTGAAAATCGAAAAATGTCACAAAAATATATAGATTCCTATAAGGAAACAATGTTTATTGGATTTATAGACTCAAAAAGCATCACAGACTATGCAAAGGAAATCCATAAACGATACAAATGGTTTATGGGGCGTACAATGCATACACTGATGCCACAAAGAACTTATAGATGCAACAAAGGATTTATAGACGCCACAAAAAAATTCGCAGACGCCACAAACGATTCATAGACGCCACAAAATATTCATAGACGCCACGAAAGATTCATAGACGCCACAAAAGATTCATAGACGCCACAAAGAATTAATAGACGCCACAAAGAATTTACGCGACAGAAGATTCATAGTCGCCACAAAAGATTTATTAACGTTACAAAGAATTCATAGATGGCGCCAAGGTTTTCTAGACACCGCAAAAGATTCATAGACGTCACAGAGAATTTCTAGACAACACAAAGGACGCATAAACTTTACATATATGATAAAAAAAAGAAAGATTGAGACGACAGAAGAGAATAAAGTGGGTACTGCCGTCGCAAGACTTACGACACGGATGCTCTTAAAACAGTGACGTAACAAAACTAACGGTAGAAAATTATTTCTGTATCTTTTTTTTTTTTGAGTGAGGGGGAGGGGGGGGTATTTTTTGTGTCTGTTCTTGTCTTGTTGATTTTTATTACTATTCTTCTTCCTCTTCTTCTTCTCCGTATTTCTTACTATATTTTATTACTTTCCCATTTCTATACCTAAATAATGTTTTTACACAAACATGGAGAGAGAGAGAGAGAGAGAGAGAGAGAGAGAGAGAGAGAGAGAGAGAGAGAGAGAGAGAGATAGAGAAGAGATAGAGAGAGAGAGAGAGAGAGAGAGAGAGAGAGAGAGAGAAAGAGAGAGAGAGAGAGAGAGAGAGAGAGGCAATTATCCCATTAATCATTATCGTAACCTCGTTTTTTTTCAATAGACTCGGAAGACCCTTCCAAAAAAAAGAGTTGATTAATTTTTTTAATTATTCATGCAAGAGAGTCAATGAGACTTAAGAGTGGGGTCTTGATCCAAGGAACTGGAGTTGCCTTTTCCTTTTCCTCGGATCAAGTCTATTGGATGAGTTTCTTGAGAATTAAGAGAGAAGGAGGGGAAGAAAGAGGGTAGAAAGGAGAGAAGGAAGCAAGGAAGAAATCGTGGAAGGAGGGAGGAAGGAAGGAAGGAAGAAAGGAAGGAAGGAAGGAAGGAAGGAAGGAAGGAAGGAAGGAAGGAAGGAAGGTAAAGAAGGAGAAGAATTAAATGAAAAGGGGCAAGTAAAAAGAAGGAGAAATGAGAAAGAAAAAAAGAACATAGATGGACGGTGGAGGAGACCGGAGATAACGAGACTGTTACACGGATGAAAAAAGAAAGAGAAGGAATGAGAGAGAGAGAGAGAGAGAGAGAGAGAGAGAGAGAGAGAGAGAGAGAGAGAGAGAGGGAGGGAGGGAGGGGAAAGCAGTCCCTGGTTTTTAATCATAGGTCTATCGTGTAATAATCTTGTACAAACACACGGATGTATGTTTAACTAATTATAAATGTTTCATATATTGCCCTGGGATCATATTAGAGAAAGAGAGAGAGAGAGAGAGAGAGGGAGAGAGAGAGAGAGAGAGAGAGAGAGAGAGAGAGAGACTGTCTTAACCCAAGCCACTTGCGTCTTGACGTAAGCAGAGACACAGAGTGTCTTAACAACTGGCGTCACCACCATCACAGGACTGATCAACTCAGACGCTGTCCAGATTTATTGATGAGATTTTTTGCCCATTCTCAGAGCTACTGTTGCGTATCTGATCTTGTGCAGTTAGTGAACGTAAGTTCAAAGCTCTGTTGTTTTTCCTGTAGGACTCTCCACACGGAAATAATAATAATAATAATAATAATAATAATAATAATAATAATAATAATAATAATAATAATAATAATAATAATTAAAATAATGATAAAATAATTATTAAAATAATAATAATAATAATAATAATAATAATAATAATAATAATGATAATAATAATAATAATAATAATAATAATAATAATAATAATAATAATAATAATAATAATAATAATAATAAAATAATAATAATGATTAAAATAATAATGATAATAATAATAATAATAATAATAATAATAATAATAATAATAATAATAATAATAAAATAATAATGATTAAATTAATAATAATAATAATAATAATAATAATAATAATAATAATAATAATAATAATAATAATAATAAATCAAAATTCCAAGTGTCTAGAATTTTTCAAGGTAACTTAAGTTGCTTCAAAAAACAGACGATGATGTATGTTGGAAAAGATGATAGAATTTCAGTAGTTTAAAAACACGACAAGGTAATAAAAAATACACATCCATGTGTGTCAGTGTTTCGCTCAATTATGGTAACGTTTCGCTAAAATGCTGCATGACTGCCAGGCGTATGAACACAATCATGGCGTATGAAAATGTGAAGGACTGAGGTAGTAGGAGAGAACAAACATATTACTTCCCTGGAGGACAAGAATGGACTGGCGAGAGAGAGTGAGAGATAGAGAGAGAGTGAGAGATAGAGAGAGAGATAGAGAGAGAGATAGTAGCAGGGAGGGACAAACTATTTCCATGTCAAGACCTATGGAATACAATCGCAGACAATGCGATTGTATTGCAAGACAAGTCACAGGGGATGGAAATCTTCAGCTCAGGTACTTTCACACATCTCAGTGCGTCATCAGGAGCTATGCATGCTGGTATCATCACGCTACCTTACCCTAAGAAAACTTCCCCTCATTCCTCCTGTTTCTACTCTTTCAACACTGCATAGCTCCTGACGACGCACGGAGACGCGTGAAAGTACTTGAGCTGAAGACTTCCATCCCCCCCCCCCGTGACTTGTCTTGCATTGTCCAAGGTCTATGTACAATTTCTTAAGTTGTTCTCCTGTTTTGTTGATTTTTAATCTTTTTTCCGACAGCATGGTGGCAGCGAGCAACCGAGAGTCATACCAATAATCCTCTGACTGCCTCTTGAGGTTAAAAATCGAATTTTCACAAGTGGCGTATACACCTGGAGTATACCTGGAGGGTGTTCCGGGGAGGTCAACGCCCCCGCGGCCCGGTCCATGACCAGGTCTCGTAGGTGACAGCAACCCTCCTCGACGGAGGGTCCTCTAAACATTGTTCCACTTTAGGCCCCTGAACCTCTATCTGCCATTGTTCCTTCTCCTCATCCTTCATTTAGTATCGCCATCTGTGGAGTATTCATCCCAGGCTGTGTAAATCAAGTGATATTCGGAGCCCATGGCTTCGTCTGTGGCAAAATACCTCTCAAGTTCGCATCACCAGCTGATGAACAGCTGACCAGAGAAACATGGTGTAGGCAGTTGTACTCACCTGTCCTTGTAAATGTTAGGAAAATCCAAGAATTTGGAAGAAAAAATCCTTAATAGATTTTAAATAAACTGTGTGTGTGTGTGTGTGTGTGTGTGTGTGTGTGTGTGTGTGTGTGTGTGTGTGTACTCACCTAATTGAGGTTGCAGGGGTCGAGTCCAAGCTCCTGGCCCCGCCTCTTCACTGGTAGCTACTAGGTCACTCTCCCTGAACCTTGAGCTTTATCATACCTCTGCTTAAAGCTATGTATGGATCCTGCCTCCACTACATCGCTTCCCAAACTATTCCACTTCCTGACTACTCTGTGGCTGAAGAAATACTTCCTAACAACCTTGTGATTCATCTGTGTCTTCAACTTCCAACTGTGCCCCCTTATTGCTGTGTCCCATCTCTGGAACATCCTGTCTTTGTCGACCTTGCCAATTCCTCTCAGTATTTTGTATGTCGTTATCATGTCCCCCTATCTCTCCTGTCCTCCAGTGTCGTCAGGTTGATTTCCCTTAACCTCTCCTCGTAGGACATACCTCTTAGCTCTGGGACTAGTCTTCTTGCAAACCTTTGCATTTTCTCTAGTTGTTTTACGTGCTTGGCTAGGTGTGGGTTCCAAACTGGTGCCGCATACTCCAATATGGGCCTAACATACACGGTGTACAGGGTCCTGAACGATTCCTTATTAAGATGTCGAAATGTTGTTCTGGTGGGTTATACATCACTGCAATTACCACCTTGGGACCTCCAGAGTGAAGCGTTCCCGCTATGTAATCGCTTGCTTCTCCGCTGTCTCCTCTCTCCAGCTCATCAAAATTCCATCGGTTTTTGATCAGCAGTGCCACTCCTCCACCCCCCTTGTTCCCTCTTTCTTTCATCAGAATCTGGTATCCCGTTGGAAATATGGCATCTGTTATCATACCTGTAAGCTTGGTTTCTGTGAGAGCTATGTGTGTGTGTGTGTGTGTGTGTGCGTGTGTGTGTGTGTGTGTGTGTGTGTGTGTGTGTGTGTGTGTGTGTGTGTGTGTGTGAGAGATAGAGAGAGAGAGAGAGAGAGAGAGAGAGAGAGAGAGAGAGAGAGTTTACCTCAGCTGTCGTTGAATTTAACATCTTATGATGTGGCGTTAACTTCTAGTGATGTGATTAACATCTTGATGTGTGATGTTAACATCTTACTATGTGATATTAATATTTTGTGATGTTAACATCTTCTGATGTGATGTTGACATCTTCTGATGTGATGTTGACATCTTATGATGTGATGTTAACCTCTTGTGATGTGACTAACATCTTACGGCGTGATATTAATTTCTTTTTATTGCGTATGTGGTAAGCCAGGGAAAGAGCTCAGTCTGGCGACCAAAACCTTCACTGAGTGGTTCATCATATGACATAAAACCCACGTCAGGAGAAATTCTCCCATTTCTGGTGATAAATCCATGGACTTGAAGGCAATCCTTCCTCCCTTTGATCAAATTTGATTGACTTCTCCATCCCAATTTTCCCAGGCGCTGCATGACCCTAATAGGTTTAGCGATTTCCCATTGATGTAATAATAATAATAATAATAATAATAATAATAATAATAATAATAATAATAATAATAATAATAATAACAATTGTATTAATAATAATAATAATAATATAATAATAATAATAATAATAATAATAATAATAATAATAATAATAATAATAATAATAATATATAATATAATTATGGTAATAATAATAATAATAATAATAATAATAATAATAATAATAATAATAATAATAAACAATATAATAATTGTGATATAGTTCAGTTGGGCTTGTGAGGTCTCTGGGGAGACCTAATTTAACCAATTATATGGTCACCTTGCCTTGGTAAATGTATGTCAGAGACGCGCCTTTTCGGCTTATGTATCAGCTCCTTTGTTCGTCACTGGCGTCAGATCTCGGCGTCAGGTCGTACACGTGGTGCACACCTCATTGTGGAGGGTGTTTGGACCACCATATAAGCCCAAGGAACAGCTGAGCAGAGGAGATTCGTGCAGAGCTCTGGCCTGGGTGCAGAGCTCTGAGCAGAGAGACTTCAAGAGGAGCTCTGGCCGGTGGGCAGAGCTCGGGAGAAGGCTGCTGAAGAGTCGAGCAGAGCTCTGGCCTGTGAGCAGAGCTGAGCTGGAGAGTCTCGGGAGGAGAGACTGTTCGAGACATTGGGCAGAGTACTGGCTTAGTTCCTTTGGTGAACTGTCCTCTGAACTATATTGTAAGTTATATTCTGTTTCGTCTAGTTGATTGTATTCCCTGTCTCACTGCTTATATGTACCACCCCATTTATCTAAACCCCAATAATGTACTCCTGTTCCCAAATATATTATTGTACAAAGACTTAATAATAAACTGTGCTTGAGTAGAATAGTAATATTTACTGTCCCCGTTATTTGCTCTTTTATTCATTATTTCAAGTAGTGAGAGGGTGAGTAGGGTGGTGGGTAGAGTAATGAGATGTGGAGGTGTATAGTCACCAGTGACCTCGCATTACCTACCTCCGCACTCATCTCTCCTACCACCGCGCCTGCTTACCTCCGTCTCGACTCACCTCTCGCCCACCTCTCCTGCCAACTCCGCCACCGTTTACTCCCATATTCCCCCAAATGGTTGACGTTCCATTACCCCCCCCCTACATGACATAATAATAATAATAATAATGAATAATATAATTATAATAAAATGATGATAACAATTAAGATAAAAATATAACTGACATCTTCCATATCTAGGAAGATTAGATACATCAACAGTGTGATGTTACTGTTTATTTATTATTCAAAGTGGAAAGAAAAATTGAGGCGCAAAGCCCCCCCGCCCAATAATTTCCTTCAATCACCAAAAGTTCCCCAAAATTTCCTTCAACCGTCGAAAAAGCTCACCCATGACTTCCTTCAATCACCGAAGGATCCTCCTGTGATGTGAATAATCAGTTATTCGGTTTATTTCCGAGATAAAAATCTCCGCTTATAGAGGACGTTTATGTAAAATCTTCAGAATGGAGGAACACTGCAGAGACCTTCTAACATTTTGTTACGTAAGAGAAGACATGTACTGTGGGACCTTTTAGTGAGGCAACGTTTTCCTCTCCAGGAGCTTTGTCAGGCTAGTTGAAGCTCCTGGAGAGCGAAACGTTGACGGGGGAGAGCACGTCATAAGTTGAACTTGTGTTATATTACTAGCAACATTATTACTGTTTCTACTACTGCTATTACTACTACTACTACTACTATACTACTATTACTTCGACTATTACTACTACTACTATACTACTATTACTTCGACTATTACTACTACTACTACTATACTACTATTACTTCGACTATTACTACTACTACTACTATACTACTATTACTTCGACTATTACTACTACTACTACTATACTACTATTACTTCGACTATTACTACTACTACTACTATACTACTATTACTTCGACTATTACTACTACTACTACGACTATTACTATTACTACTACTACGACTATTACTATACTACGACTACCACTTCGACTATTACTACTACTACTACGACTATTACTACTACTACGAATACTATTGCATCTACTACTACTACTACTACTACTACTACTACTACTACTACCACTAACTTTATCCTTATTCTACTACCTCTTTCGTTCTCCCGTCCCAGCTTCCCTCTCGTATATACACTGGCTGCCTTTCCTTCGTGCTTCTGTATGATTAGTTACCGGGTTATTTGTGTATTGGTCCAGTCACGGTATTGTGCCTTTTTGTTCTGCCAGTACCTAACACTGCGATCTCCTTTATACCTTCATTAGTCGGTATTTTATACCTGTGTGATTAATCTAACCTCACTGGGCTGGCTACTCGCTTGTTATTTCACGACCTCTTTCACCTCAGAACCTCTCGCTAACCCCTATAAATACCCATGTCTTGTTTTCTTTTAGGTTACGTTAGGTAAGGTTTGTCAGGAAAGAGAACAAGTGTTTCCTGACGTGGGTCTTAGTCATATGATGACCGGAAGCTGGAGCTTTTGATCATCTGACGTTCTCTGTGTGAAGTGTGAATAAAAAGATTCTTAGGAAATGTTACTATTTTCATTGATTGGTTATACTATATAGTGTAAGTAAACCCATGTGCTTGACCTGCAAATGTAAGAGTTTCCCTTTCCCTAGCTTCCTATCCAACCAGCTAGTCCTCTCTTGGCGCCGCCTCTGTCCCTGTCCTGTCCCATCACATAGGGTGGGTTACATACGAAATATTGAAATGTGTCAGCCTGAGCTGGGAGAATTCATTAGCGTCAGCCTCAACTGGGAGAGTTCAGTAGTGTCGTCCTGAACTGGAAGACTTCGGTAGTGCAATGAAGATATTGTCAAGTATTCCTTCAAAGGGTCATCAACTACGACAGTTACAAAGGTTTGCATCCAGCAGAGCTACAGTTACTATTACTTAAGCATTACCATCTCACATGATGGCCTATCACACACACACGGGAGAAATAAATTTTTAAAGATATATCCATCACTGCAGAGTGAGGCAACAAATATTATACACAGGAGAGACAAGAAAAGGAGAAGCAGAGAGTGAAATTTTGAGTAAATTATCTAAGAATGCAAAATAACCACAGGGGGGACTTGAATGATGGCTCAACTGTTCAACTCCCCCTGTGGTTATTTTGCATCCTGTTTCGCTCGTTCGCGATTATTGCACTGAGAATAAGTACATTCATGCATATAGAAACAATATATATTTTTGCATTTGTCTCTCGACATCTTAAAACTACACAATGTGCCTAAGAATACATATCTGCACCAGTCTTGGCGACAGCCAGTCTGAACATCACAGAGAAACTGTACTTGTACTAAGTAACACTCACTACATGTAGGCTGACCCAAGATAAGTCGGGTAGGACTAAGTTGCATTACTGAACGTTAATTTATTAGAGTGGCCAGGGGGCTGACCTGCTGAGGTGGAGGAAAGGGGGAGGGGGAGGGGGTGGGGGAGGGAGGATGAGGTAAGGGAGGAAGTGGGAAAGGAATGTAAGGGAGTGAGGGTGGGTAAGGGGCGAGGGGAGGATATGCAGTTACCAGAGCGGAGATAATGGTCGGGAATATCACGTTTTGTGAATCCTTCCTTTCTACCTTTATCCCATTTCTTCCCCTTTCTCAATTTGTCCCTCTTCCCACGTTCTCCCTCCCTCTTGTCACTTCCTTTTCATACTGCCTCCCTTTTCTCAATTCCTCCCTCTTTCCGCTTCCTTTCTTCCTCTTCCCACATCATACTCTTTACGTCTTCCCTCTTCCCACATCCTCCCTTCTTCCCACATCCTCCCTTCTTCCCACGTCCTCCCTTCTTCCCACGTCCTCCACCTGCCACGTCTTCCCCTCCCACGTCCCTCCCACGTCCCTCCCACGTCCTTCCCACGTCCCTCCCCAAGTATAGCGTACAATATATAGTGTAGATAGGGGAATATCTTACAAGCGACTGGCACTAGCGAACTATTGCCAGAGGTCCAGTGAAGTGTTAATAACGGATAAGTAACTACTATAGTCATAAGATATGAAACGAGTGATGGTAGCATTGAGGTGCAGGGAATCACAGCATACATAAATTGAGCATACAACCGTTACCTCTACTACACAGGAAATAATCTTTTCCTTAGAAGTGTAGGGGAAAGTTAGTATAGGCCTAGCTGCTGTGTAAACAATAAAACAATGATCCCAGTATAACGCAGTGAAAAGTGTAATTTGAAAGAATACAGTGTATATCCTTGAGATAAACAGTGTACAGCACTACATAAAAGGAATTTAAATAGTAATAATAATAATAATAGTATTAAAAAAAAAATAATAGTGAAGTGTGGCAGTGTGGGCAAGTCTGCCGGCTCACACCCACCCAACACCCACCACCCACCCTACACCCACCACCCACCCAACACCCACCACCCACCCTGCACCACCACCCACCCTGCACCACCACCCACCCTACACCCACCACCCACCCTACACCCACCCTACACCACCACCCACATACTGCAAACTTGGTTCGTATAAATACATCTTGCATATTACTGGCACCAGCAAGAGAAAGGTAAAGTGGAAATCAGTTTTCTTCCGTGGCATACAGTGTAGTAGGATACAGACAGGATGTCAGCACAGCATATCTGTGGGACATGTAAAAAAATCCTTGGAAGGAAATCCAGAATCACATGCAACCTATGCTCTTCCAAACACCATATCTCTTGTACTAGACTAAATACAGCCTCAAAAAATGACCTCGAACTAGCAAGGTGCTTCTGGTTGTGCAATAAAGATGTAGAACTTTGGGCAGGTATCAGAAAGGTACTAAGGAGAGTAATAAATGATAAAAATAATCAAGAAAACAAGGATGACCTCTTGGATAGTCTACCAAAAATATATAAAACATGGGAGCAAGAGATAGTGTATCAAAAAATGCAGAATGTCCATACCACAACAGATGACTCGAAACTATCTAGTCACCCACATGGTGCTAAGCCAGACCCATCCCCCAGTCATAGCACTAATACCCACAGTGCTGGTGCTGGCCCAGGCTCCCCCAGGCATAGCACCAATACCCACAGTGCTGGTGCTGGCCCAGGCCCAGCCGCTGACCCAGACCCAGCCCCACCCCCCAGCCCCAGTGCTGACCCAGACCCAGCCCCCAGCCTTACTGCCAGCCCAGACTCTCCTAGGGACACTACCCAAACCACCACAAAAACAGTAAATATACAACCATCATTGCACAAGACCGTAGCCCACAGTACAGATGTTGGAGAGGAGTCTCCTCCTTCTTCCTCTACTGGGGAAAGTAGATGGAATCCAGGACGGGGTGGCCCTGGCTTGGATACTGAGGATTATAGTGCAGAAAAAAACCATACCCCCGGCCGGGATTGAACCCGCGGTCATGGAGTCTCAAAACGGGTTCAATCCCGGCCGGGGGTATGGTTTATTTGCAATCGTGTCATTACGATTTCTTAAGTCATTATAGTGCAGTCCCAGAACCTGCAGAAATTGACAACACACCTCCCAACAATTCTCAACCAAAGGTGAATTTGTGCAAATATTATGCTTGGGGCATCTGTAAGCATGGAATAACAGGGGAAAAAAATGGGACATGCAACTTTGACCATCCCAAAAAATGTAGCGACCTCCTGTCTAAAGGAGTGTGTCGTTCTTCTTCCTGTACTTTCTTTCACCTAAAAATGTGCCACTCCTCGGTCCTCCAGAAGCAGTGTTACAACATCGAGTGCCCTGCATACCATCTAAAAGGGACCAGGAGGCACAGACCCCACAAGACAAACAATAGTAGCTACGACAACCCAACTCCAGGTGATTTTTTAGTGGCAGGAAACGAAAAAAGAAAATGGAAGGAAATAACAAAAATAGTCCACCACCTTGGAGCCTTGTTGGACTGGAGGCGCAGCCAGTGGCCACCCATGGCCCTCCAGAATTACAACTACTGATGCCAATAACAAAATCCCCCCAACAAACACAGAATACAACCTCGTTCATATTTGCTAATATACAGGGCCTTAAGCCATCCACCAACAACAAAATACCTTTTATCAGTGGACTTCTAGTGGAGTCTAATGTAATGTTTGCAGCCTTCACAGAGACTCACACAAAAGATCACTTTGACAGTGAAATATGGATAAGTGGTTACAACCTTTTTAGATGCGACAGAAAAAACAGGCAACAAGGGGGGGTTGGCCTGTATGTCAAAGAGTCCCTTATCTGCACGGAGTTGCTGAACACCACAAATGAGGTAGTTGAAGTTCTATCAGTAAAGATCGAGAACCAAAACCTAGTCATTGTGGTTGTATACAAGCCACCAGATGCAACCTCACAACAGTTCAAGGAACAGCTACTGAAAATCGATTACTGTTTGGAAAACCTTCCAGCTCCATCCCCAAACATCTTACTGCTTGGTGATTTCAACCTAAGGCATACAAAATGGAAGAATGTAGCAAATAATGTTATAGCTGAAACAATCCCCGGAGGTAGCGCAGATGAAAGGTCACACACACATGAGCTACTAAGTCTCTGCGAAAAACACACCTTAAGCTAGCAGATAGTGGAGCCAACAAGACTAGAAAACACACTTGACCTTATCTTCACAAATAATGAGGACCTGATAAGAGACATAAGAATATCAAAAACAACTAATTCCGATCACAATCTAATTGAAGTCCAGACGTACATGCATAGGGGTCCTGAACAGCAGAATGCATGTACCTGTGAAGGTGTCTTCACAAAATACAATTTCAACAACAAGAACATCAACTGGGACCAGGTAAACCATGTCCTAAACGAAACATGTTGGGAAGATGTCTTAAATGACATGGATCCAAACCAGTGCCTTGAAAGGATCAACTTCCTGGTAGCCGAAGCATGTTCTAGGCATATTCCCCTAAGAAAGAAGAAGAGCAGGAGTAAACTGAAGAGAAAAAGACGCTCCCTCTACAGAAGACGACAAAGAGTCACTGAGCTCCTCAGGAGTGCTAGAATATCTGATACACGAAAGGAGGCGCTGACCAGGGAAGTGGAAACTATCGAACTTAAGCTAAATGACTCTTACAGGAACCAGGAGAGGCAGGAGGAGCTTAAAGCTATTAGTGAAATTGAAAGAAATTCAAAATATTTCTTTTCATATGCCAAAAACAAGGCAAATACCACATCTAGTATCGGGCCCTTACTCAGACAGGATGGGACTTACACGGATGACAACAAGGAAATGAGTGAAATATTGAAATCCCAGTACGACTCTGTGTATAGTGAACCACTAATCTGTCTGAGGATCGACGACCCAAATGATTTCTTCATGAATGAGCCTCAAAACTCCATAAATGTATGCCAGATTTCCGACATTACCCTAACTCTGATAGATTTCGAAAAAGCCATTGACAACATGCCTATGCGAGACAATAATACTGGGCGACTTTAATATCTGTTTTCAGCAGCAAAATAACGGGCTATGCAAAAGGTATAAGCAAATTCTAGGATTAAATAGTTACACTCAACTAATTAATACTCCAACCCGGATCACACAGTTCTCAGCCACCCTAATTGACCACATACTTTGTAACCGCTCTGAGAACATTAGTCAGTCAGGCGTCATTACCACAGGTCTTAGTGATCATTTCATCATTTACTGCACCAGGAAAATAACTAGGGATAGGATAGGCCTACACAGGACAATAAAAATGAGGTCAACTAGAAACTACAGTAAAGAAACACTGGTAAATAGGCTACACAATTGTGACTGGACAGAGATAACAAGTTGCACGGACGTAAACGATGCCTGGGAAAAATTCAAAACAATGTTCACTACCATCCTTGATAATATTGCACCAGTTAAAGAGGTTAGGATTAAACGAAGAACTGAACCCTGGATGAATACTGAGATATTAGATAATATGAAATTCAGAGACCAGCTGCTAAAAAGATTTAAAGCAAACAGACTGGATATTGCAGCACTAAATGAATTCCAAAGGGTGAGGAACAGAGTACAGAGACTTATAAAAGGAGCAAAGGCAAAGCACTACTGCTCAAAAATTGAAGAGTATAAGCATAACCCCAGAAAGCTCTGGCAACAACTAAAACAGTTGGGGTATAGCCATAAGCCAGTAGATAGGTCTAACATAGTACTCACTATCGATAATGAGGTATGCCACGAAACATCTAAGGTGGCAAATTGCTTTAATTCCTACTACACATCTGTTGCATCAACACTAGTAAGTAAACTACCAGCTGCATCAAATACCTTTAACACAGACTCTGATAAGTTTCAAACATACTATACCAATAAAGGGTTAACCCCAAACAGTTGTCAACTAGTAAGTGTATCTCATGACTTTATTCAAAAAGAACTAAGCAGGTTAAACCCAACTAAGAGCACAGGCCCTGATAACATCCCGTCTAAGTTCCTAAAAGATGGTGCTTCTGAACTGTCAATCCCTATTGCTCACATAATAAATCTATCAATCACCACTAATACAGTACCGGAGGGGTTCAAGGAGGCCAGAGTCACTCCTATCTTCAAGAAAAATAGTAGGTCTGATGTAAGCAACTATAGGCCTGTTAGTATACTCAGTATAATATCTAAAATTCTAGAGAGGGCGGTGTATTCTCAAGTAGTTAAGTACCTTAACGACAACAACATTCTCCATAGCTATCAATCGGGCTTTAGAAGATCCTACTCAACCGACACCTCCCTTATTAATCTGATGGATTACCTGAGAACTGAAATGTCAAAGGGGAACCTCATAGGCATGGTAACCTTAGACCTGCAAAAGGCCTTCGATACTGTCAACCACAATATATTATGTAATAAACTTCAAGCTATTGGTATAGGTTCTGTAGACTGGTTTAAGTCCTACCTTAGCAACAGGAGACAAATAGTCAAAATCAACAAAACAGAATCAGAACCCCTGCCGATAACATGTGGAGTTCCCCAAGGTAGTATTCTGGGTCCCTTATTATTCTTATGTTATGTCAATGATATGCCTATCAGTGTCAAGTGCAAACTCCTACTGTATGCAGATGACAGTGCTCTGTTAGTGTCAGGTAAAGACCCACAAGATATTGCTAATGTTTTAACACTGGAACTGGAGTCCTGCAGCAAATGGTTAGTAGACAACAAACTATCATTACACCTAGGGAAAACTGAAGCCATTCTCTTTGGCACGAAACATAAACTGAGAAGGGTAAATAATTTTAATGTTCAATGTAATGGGGAGCCCATCACTTTGGTTTCATCAATAAAATATTTGGGAATCCCCTTTGACCCATGCATGTCAGGAGAATTGATAGGGAACAGTGTAGTAAAGAAAGCGAATGCCAAACTGAAGTTCCTGTATAGACAAGCACAGTGTCTACCTACTGAGGCTCGCAGGACCCTATGTCTAGCCCTTATACAATGCCATATGGATTACGCTTGCTCTTCTTGGTACTCTGCCTTGACAAAAAAACTGAAAGATAGACTGCAAATCACCCAGAACAAAATCGTAAGATTCATCCTGGGGCTGGGACCAAGAGAACATGTAGGCCAGGATGAATTACAGCAGTTGGATATGCTAAATGTTGAAGACAGAGTAAAACAACTGAAGCTAAATCATGTTTATAAAATTGCTCACAAACAATGTCCAGAATATCTTGCTGTCAATTTTGTCAAGGTTGGGAACCAAAGCAATCATAGTACTAGGGGGAGAGAGCACAACTTTGTAGTACCCACAGTCAGTGGCCAGGCTTCAAACACCTTTTATTGTACAGCAATAAAGGAATGGAACAGACTACCCGCACATGTCAAAGCCAGTCATAGCGTGAACCAGTTCAAGAAGAGTGCCAAAAGGTGTCTGATGAATGTAGCTACAGAAAGGGAGGGGAATGATTTTCTATTTTTTAGCTAACATACGTGTAAATTTTACCTTATTCCTTGTAATGACCCTCGTATTGTAGATAGTCTTAATGACCTTGGTGTAGCAGATAGTCTTTTTAGTATGATAATAAGATGTTATCTTCATTGTAGAATAATAAGAAAATATTATAACCTTTATACTATAATAATAAGGTAAAAGGACCCCAATGGAAATAAGTCACTCTGTCTGACTTTTTTGGGTTATCCTAGGTTCCCTACACATATGCTGCTTTGTATGATAATTCTATGTAACTGTATTTGTGTTTACCTGAATAAACTTACTTACTTACTTACTTACTATGCACTCAGCCCCGGGCCCAGACTCGTGGAACTCTGTTTTCATTAAGAACTGCAAGAAACCCCTCTCGCGTGCCCTAAGTACACTATGGAGGAGGAGCTTGGACATGGGTGAAATTCCACAGTCACTTAAAACAACGGATATAGCCCCACTCCATAAAGGTGGCAGCAAAGCATTAGCTAAGAACTATAGACCAATAGCTCTGACGTCCCACATCATAAAAATCTTTGAAAGAGTGCTAAGAAGCAGGATTGCAAATCACCTGGATTCCCAAAATCTGCACAATCCAGGGCAACATGGGTTCAGGGCAGGTCGCTCCTGCCTCTCACAACTACTGGATCACTATGACATGGCCTTGGATGCACTGGAAGAAAATCAGAATGCAGATGTAATATACACAGACTTTGCAAAAGCATTTGACAAATGCGATCATGGCGTAATAGCCCATAAAATACGTGCTAAAGGAATAACTGGGAAAGTGGGGAGATGGATCTTCAACTTCCTAACAAATCGAACACAAAGAGTAGTGGCAACAGAGTTAAATCGGAGGCTGCCATAGTGAAGAGCTCTGTTCCACAAGGCACAGTACTCGCCCCCATCTTATTCCTTATCCTCATATCAGACATAAACAGAGATATACACCACAGCACCGTATCATCCTTTGCGGATGATACTAGGATCTGCATGAGGCTGTCATCTGCTGAGGACGCGGTTAACCTCCAAGAAGATATAAACAAAGTTTTCCAGTGGGCAACGGTAAACAATATGATTTTCAATGAGGACAAATTCCAACTACTCCGTTATGGAAAACTGGAGGAGATAATAACTAGAGCAGAGTATACTACTGACTCCGGCCATACAATAGAGCGGAAAAATAATGTAAGGGACCTGGGAGTAGTAATGTCTGAGGATCTCACTTTCAAGGATCACAACAGTGCCACGATCGCACGTGCAAAGAAAATGATAGGATGGATAATGAGAACTTTCAAAACGAGAGATGCCAAGCCCATGATGATCCTTTTCAAATCACTTGTTCTCTCTAGGCTGGAATACTGCTGTACATTAGCATCTCCATTCAAAGCAGGTGAAATCGCAGATCTAGAGAGTATACAGAGATCCTTTACTGCATGTATAAGTTCTGTCAAGCACCTTAACTACTGGGAACGCTTGGAAGCACTTGACTTGTACTCGTTGGAACGCAGGAGCGAGAGATATATCATAATCTACACTTGGAAAATCTTGGAAGGAATGGTCCCAAATCTGCACACAGAAATCACTCCCTACGAAAGTAAAAGACTGGGCAGGCGATGCAAAATGCCCCCAATAAAAAGTAGGGGCGCCATTGGTACACTAAGAGAAAACACCATAAGTGTCCGGGGCCCAAAACTGTTCAACAGCCTCCCATCAAGCATTAGGGGAATTGCCAATAAACCCCTGGCTGCCTTCAAGAGAGAGCTGGACAGATACCTAAAGTCAGTGCCGGATCAGCCGGGCTGTGGCTCGTACGTTGGACTGCGTGCGGCCAGCAGTAACAGCCTAGTTGATCAGGCCCTGATCCATCGGGAGGCCTGGTCATGGACCGGGCCGCGGGGGCGTTGATCCCCGGAATAACCTCCAGGTAACGTCCCTCTCACGTCCCTCTCACGTCCCTCCCACGTCCCTCCCACGTCCCTCTCACGTCCCTCCCACGTCCCTCCCACGTCCCTCCCACGGCCCTCCAAGCCCTCTCAGTGTTACTCCCTCATTGTTCTCGTTGTGTTTAAGAGGAAGTAGTGAGGTCTCCGTGATGGAGGAAGAATTGCAGGGAAAGGAAGGAGCCATAAGAAGGATGAAGGAGGTAACCTAATAAGTCAGGAGGCAAGAAGAAATATAAGAGGAGAGGAAGAATCATAATAAAATGCAGAAGGAAGAATAAGGCAGAAGCAAATCCCAGAAGACAGAATGAAGCACAATGAGGCAGGAGGAATTAGTAGAAGGTCGAAAGTTAAAGAAAAGGCTGAAGGAGTTCGCAGGAATGCTGAGGCAGCAGGAAGACACGAAGACAGGCCAGGAGAAGCACCTCTCCCCAGTGCTTCAGTGTTTGCTACTAAACAGTGCTTTAATGTTAGTTGCTAACCAGTGCTTCAATGTTAGTTACTAACCAGTGCTTCAATTTTAGTTCCTAACCAGTGCTTCAATGTTAGTTGCTAACCAGTGCTTCATTGTCATTTACTAACCAGTGCTTCAATGTTAGTTACTAACCAGTGCTTCATTGTCATTTACTAACCAGTGCTTCAATGTTAGTTGCTAACCAGTGTTTCATTGTTACTAACCAGTGCTTCATTGTTAGTTACTAACCAGTGCTTCATTGTTAGTTACTAACCAGTGCTTCATTGTTACTAACAAGTGTTTCATTGTTAGTTACTAACCAGTGCTTCATTTTTAGTTACTAACCAGTGCTTCAATGTTAGTTACTAACCAGTGCTTCATTGTTAGTTACTAACCAGTGCTTCATTTTTAGTTACTAACCAGTGCTTCAATGTTAGTTACTAACCAGTGATTCATTGTTAGTTACTAACCAGTGCTTTAATGTTAGTTACTAACAAGTGCTTCATTGTTAGTTACTAACCAGTACTTCATTGTTAGTTACTAACCAGTGTTTCATTTTTAGTTACTAACCAGTGCTTCAATGTTAGTTACTAACCAGTGCTTCATTGTTAGTTACTAACCAGTGTTTCATTGTTAGTTGCTAAATAGCGCTTCAATGTTAGTTTACTAACCAGTGCTTCAATGTTAGTTGCTAACCAGTGTTTCATTGTTACTAACCAGTGCTTCATTGTTAGTTACTAACCAGTGCTTCATTGTTAGTTACTAACCAGTGCTTCATTGTTACTAACCAGTGCTTCATTGTTAGTTACTAACCAGTGCTTCATTGTTAGTTACTAACCAGTGCTTCATTGTTAGTTACTATCCAGTGCTTTAATGTTAGTTACTAACCAGTGCTTCATTGTTAGTTACTAACCAGTGCTTCATTTTTAGTTACTAACCAGTGCTTCAATGTTAGTTACTAACCAGTGCTTCATTGTTAGTTACTAACCAGTGCTTCATTTTTAGTTACTAACCAGTGCTTCATTGTTAGTTACTAACCAGTGCTTCATTGTTAGTTACTAACCAGTGCTTCATTTTTAGTTACTAACCAGTGCTTCATTTTTAGTTACTAACCAGTGCTTCAATGTTAGTTACTAACCAGTGCTTCATTTTTAGTTACTAACCAGTGCTTCATTGTTAGTTACTAACCAGTGCTTCATTGTTAGTTACTAACCAGTGCTTCAATGTTAGTTACTAACCAGTGCTTCATTGTTAGTTGCTAAATAGCGCTTCAATGTTAGTTACAATGTTAGTTAAGGAGGCCTGGTCACAGACCGGGCCGCGGGGGCGTTGACCCCCGGAACTCTCTCCAGGTAAACTCCAGGTAAACTAACCAGTGCTTCATTGTTACTAACCAGTGCCTCACTGTTAGTTACTAACCAGTGCTTCACTGTTAGTTACTAACCAGTGCTTCATTGTTAGTTACTAGCCAGTGATTCATTGGTAGTTACTAACCAGTGCTTCATTGTTAGTTACTAACCAGTGCTTCATTGTTAGTTACTAGCCAGTGATTCACTGGTAGTTACTAACCAGTGCTTCATTGTTAGTTACTAGCCAGTGATTCATTGTTAGTTACTAACCAGTGCTTCATTGTTAGTTACTAACCAGTGCTTCATTGTTAGTTACTAACCAGTGCTTCATTGTTAGTTGCTAACCAGTGCTTCATTGTTAGTTACTAACCAGTGCTTCATTGTTAGATGCTAACCAGTGCTTCATTGTTAGTTACTAACCAGTGCTTTAATGTTAGTTGCTAACCAGTGCTTCATTGTTAGTTGCTAACCAGTGCTTCATTGTTAGTTACTAACCAGTGCTTCATTGTTAGTTGCTAACCAGTGCTTCATTGTTAGTTGCTAACCAGTGCTTCATTGTTAGTTACTAACCAGTGCTTCATTGTTAGTTGCTAACTAATGCTTCATTGTTAGTTACTAACCAGTGCTTCATTGTTAGTTACTAACCAGTGCTTCATTGTTAGTTGCTAACCAGTGCTTCATTGTTAGTTACTAACCAGTGCTTCATTGTTAGTTACTAACCAGTGCTTCATTGTTAGTTGCTAACCAGTGCTTCATTGTTAGTTACTAACCAGTGCTTCATTCTTAGTTGCTAACTAGTGCTTCATTGTTAGTTACTAACCAGTGCTTCATTGTTAGTTGCTAACCAGTGCTTCATTGTTAGTTGCTAACCAGTGCTTCATTGTTAGTTACTAACCAGTGCTTCATTGTTAGTTGCTAACCAGTGCTTCATTGTTAGTTACTAACCAGTGCTTTAATGTTAGTTGCTAACCAGTGCTTCATTGTTAGTTGCTAACCAGTGCTTCATTGTTAGTTACTAACCAGTGCTTCATTGTTAGTTGCTAACCAGTGCTTCATTGTTAGTTACTAACCAGTGCTTCATTGTTAGTTGCTAACCAGTGCTTCATTGTTAGTTGCTAACCAGTGCTTCATTGTTAGTTACTAGCCAGTGATTCATTGTTAGTTGCTAACCAGTGCTTCATTGTTAGTTACTAACCAGTGCTTTAATGTTAGTTGCTAACCAGTGCTTCATTGTTAGTTGCTAACCAGTGCTTCATTGTTAGTTACTAACCAGTGCTTCATTGTTAGTTGCTAACCAGTGCTTCATTGTTAGTTACTAACCAGTGCTTCATTGTTAGTTGCTAACCAGTGCTTCATTGTTAGTTGCTAACCAGTGCTTCATTGTTAGTTACTAACCAGTGCTTCATTGTTAGTTGCTAACTAGTGCTTCATTATTAGTTACTAACCAGTGCTTCATTGTTAGTTACTAACCAGTGCTTCATTGTTAGTTGCTAACCAGTGCTTCATTGTTAGTTACTAACCAGTGCTTCATTGTTAGTTACTAACCAGTGCTTCATTGTTAGTTGCTAACCAGTGCTTCATTGTTAGTTACTAACCAGTGCTTCATTGTTAGTTGCTAACTAGTTCTTCATTGTTAGTTACTAACCAGTGCTTCATTGTTAGTTACTAACTAGTGCTTCATTGTTAGTTACTAACTAGTGCTTCATTGTTAGTTACTAACCAGTGCTTCATTGTTAGTTACTAACCAGTGCTTCATTGTTAGTTACTAACTAGTGCTTCATTGTTAGTTACTAACTAGTGCTTCATTGTTAGTTACTAACTAGTGCTTCATTGTTAGTTACTAACTAGTGCTTCATTGTTAGTTACTAACTAGTGCTTCATTGTTAGTTACTAACCAGTGCTTCATTGTTAGTTACTAACCAGTGCTTCAGTGTTAGCTACTAACTAGTGCTTCATTGTTAGTTACTAACCAGTTCTTCAATGTTAGTTACTAACTAGTGCTTCATTGTTACTAACCAGTGCTTCATTGTTAGTTACTAACCAGTGCTTCATTGATAGTTACTAACCAGTGCTTCATTGTTAGTTGCTAACCATTGCTTCAGTGTTAGCTACTAACTAGTGCTTCATTGTTAGTTACTAACCAGTTCTTCAATGTTAGTTACTAACTAGTGCTTCATTGTTAGCTACTAATTAGTGCTTCATTGTTAGTTACTAACCAGTTCTCCATTGTTAGTTACTAACCAGTGCTTCATTGTTAGTTACTAACCAGTGCTTCATTGTTAGTTACTAACCAGTGCTTCATTGTTAGTTACTAACCAGTGCTTCATTGTTAGTTACTAACCAGTGCTTCATTGTTAGTTACTAACCAGTGCTTCATTGTTAGTTGCTAACCAGTGCTTCATTGTTAGTTACTAACCAGTGCTTCATTGTTAGTTACTAACCAGTGCTTCATTGTTAGTTACTAACCAGTGCTTCATTGTTAGTTACTAACCAGTGCTTCATTGTTAGTTACTAACCAGTGCTTCATTGTTAGTTACTAACCAGTGCTTCATTGTTAGTTGCTAACCAGTGCTTCATTGTTAGTTACTAACCAGTGCTTCATTGTTAGTTACTAACCAGTGCTTCATTGTTAGTTACTAACCAGTGCTTCATTGTTAGTTACTAACCAGTGCTTCATTGTTAGTTACTAACCAGTGCTTCATTGTTAGTTACTAACCAGTGCTTCATTGTTAGTTACTAACTAGGAATTATACCACAGGTCTCTGGCCTCCATATAGTTATTACTGTATAGTCAGTGTTTCTGCGTCCCTTTTTTTACCCCTTCTGTCTTCCTGTCTTCTTCTTCTCTCCTTTCCCTTTACTCCCCTTTCTGCCTCTTGTGCTCTCCTTTTCCTCTACCCCATCCCCCTTTTCTCTCTCAAGTGTCTCTCATTTTCTTTCGTTTTTTCAGTTTCTCATTTCGAAATCTTCTCGTGCACTGTCTCCCTCTACATTATCTTCTCTCTTTCTCTCCCCATCTTTTCTAACATTATTAATTACATGATTATTTTGTCCATGCCAAGCTTTGTGTGTTCATATAGACTGCGTTTCGAACCCCTAGCTACATTTCGCTCATCTTCCCTATCTTCTTTTCACTTCTTCTTTTCCTTCCTCCTCATCCTATTATCCTTCTCATGCTCGTCTCCATCCTACTCTTTACTTCTCCCAGTCTTGTTTCCCTCTCATCTTCTATTCAGCGTCTTCCATTTTCTTTTAATTATCCTTTCATTTCTGCTCCACAATTCACTCCTCCGCCCTTTCTCTTCTTCCCAATAATCCTCCACCTCCTCCTCCTCCTCCTCCTCCTCCTCCTCCTCCATCTTCTGAGAGACATTGCTGAGAAACAGCCGTGAGAAACAGTTCTGAGAGACCGTCCTGAGAGACAGTCCTGAGAGACAGTTCTGAGAGACAGTCCTGAGAGACAGTCCTGAGAGACAGTCGAGAGAGACAGTCCTTGAGAGACAGTTCTGAGAGATGGTAATGTCCGTGTAAGTGAAATGTTAAATGATATAACGCACACAACACACCAACACACCAACACACACACGAGCGCGCGCGCACGCATATACAACAGGCCTAGTGTCTAACCGACATGTGCCTATAACAAAATGGTAACTAACTCAACACACCAACACACACACACAACACACCAAGACACCAAGACACCAACACACACACACACACACACACACACACACACACACACACACACACACACACACACACACACACACACACAGAAAACACACCCACACACCAACACACAGACATGATAACGACATATAAAATACTGCGCGGAATAGATGAGATGGACAAAGACGGGATGTTCCAGAGATGGGACACAGACACAAGAGGTCACAATTGGAAGTTGAAGACTCAGATGAATCAAAGGGATGTTAGGAAGTATTTCTTCAGTCATAGAGTAGTCAAGCCGTGGAATAGCCTAGAAAGTGAAGTAGTGGAGGCGGGAACCATACATAGTTTTAAGGCGAGGTATGATAGAGCTCATGGAGCAGGGAGAGAGAGGACCTAGTAGCAATCAGCGAAGAGGCGGGGCCAGGAGCTATGACTCGACCCCTGCAACCACAAATAGGTGAGTACAAATAGGTGAGTACACACACACACACACAACACACACACACACACACACACACACACACACAGACACACACACACACACACACAACAAACAACACACAACACACAACACACAACACACATCACACAACACACCTACACACCTACACACCTACACACCTACACACCTACACACCTACAACAGGCCTAGTGTCTAATCGACATGTGCCTAGGACAAAATGGTTACTAACTAACTAACTAACACACGCTTCACACACACACACGCATCACACACACACACGCATCACACACACACACACACACATCACACACACACACGCATCACACACACACACACGCATCACACACACACACGCATCACACACACACACACGCATGACACACACACGCATGACACACACGCATGACACACACACACGCATCACACACAAACACACACACACATGCACACATACACACACACACACACACACACACACACACACACACACACACACACACACACACACACACACCTACACACCTACACACCTACACACCTACAACAGGCCTAATGTCTAATCGACATGTGCCTAGGACAAAATGGTAACTAACTAACACACACACACACACACACACACACAAAGAAGACCGCAGACACAATATAGTTTTGATGGCCAAAGACTGCAAACCTCACTAAAGGAAAAAGATCTGGGGGTGAGTATAACACCGAGCATATCTCCTGAGGCGCACATCAATCAGATAACTGCTGCAGCATACGGGCGCCTGGCAAACCTACGGATAGCGTTCCGATACCTCAGTAAGGATTCGTTTAAGACTCTGTACACCATCTACGTCAGGCCCATACTGGAGTATGCAGCACCAGTTTGGAATCCACACCTAGTCAAGCACGTCAAGAAATTAGAGAAAGTGCAAAGGTTTGCAACAAGACTAGTCCCAGAGCTACG
>NC_091330.1:12062788-12075288 GCF_038502225.1 Cherax quadricarinatus
TGTTCCCTACTGATATGTTTCATAACAATAGAAATGCTTTCAAATGAGCTGATATAGGTGACAGCTCTTACCTTGTTAATAAAGTTAAGAATCTTTAACCTGTAAATAGCTTGTCAATAAAGCTAGAGATCATTAACCTAATCTTGTCAAACCGTGTGTAAGAGGGAGAGAGAGAGAGTGAGAGAGAGAGAGAGAGAGAGAGAGAGAGAGAGAGACAGAGAGAGAGAGACAGACAGACAGACAGAGAGAGAGAGAGAGAGAGAGAGAGAGAGAGAGAGAGAGAGACAGACAGAGACAGAGACAGAGAGACAGAGACAGAGAGAGAGACAGAGACAGACAGAGACAGATAGACAGAGACAGAGAGACAGACAGACGGACAGAGACAGATAAGATAAAATATGAAATAAATAGGAAGTCATGAGGAAGAATGAGATAAAGATAATTAAGGAAGTGGAAGAAAGCTGTCTCCTATCTCTTACCGGGTGGGTGACTCTGCATTATGGGAGTCCTTGGCACTTTCTGGCACTCCCAGACATACCCCGGCACCTTCAGGTACTCCCTGTGTTAGTGGTCTCTCAGGACCACTAACACAGAGATAACCCCAGGACCACTCCATCTTTCACTATTACAAATGGTGGCAGCGGTGGGATACGACAACAAAAACAACAAACAAAACAAAAAAAAAACAATTAAAGCAACTACAAATGACATTAAGAGCAATAAAAGCAAGAGTCAAGAACAGCTAGCAACAAGAGCGAGGTCAGTGTCTCTCTGGGGCGTCGAGAATAAAATAAATGATCCGATCGTTCGTCCTCTCTGAAGGGAATTATCGAGGTAGCTCTCTCATTTTTTACAGTGACAGAGAGACGTGAGAGAGAGAGAGAGAGAGAGAGAGAGAGAGAGAGAGAGAGAGAGGGAGAGAGAGAGAGAGAGAAAGAGAGAGAGTGCAGGGGACGGGTAGATAAAGGGAAAGAGGACAAAAGAAAGGTGAGAAAATGGAAAGAAAGAGGACAGAAAGAGGGGGAGATAAAGGGAAAGAAGGCAAAAGATAAGAGAGGACAAGAAAGGCGAGGAAAAAAGGGAAGAGGACCAAAAAGACGGGAGAAGGGGAGAGGACAAAAAAGTGAGGATAAGGGAGAAATGAAGAAAAATGTAGTTTTTCACGAAATGGAAGAGAGGAAAGAGAGAACAAGAAAGAGAAGGGAAAGAGTACAGGAATATTTTCTCCCTTGAACCGAAGACAGGAGAAGGAAGAGAGGCCAGTGAAGATGAGAGAATGGAGAAAACACAAGAGAAAGTAGATGAACCAGGAGCAAAAGATGGAACAAGAAGAAGCAGAGTAAAGAAAATGAAACAAAGTGAAGAGGTGAAAAGAAAAGGAAGAAGAGGACAGGGAGAAAAAGGGAAAAAATAAAAGATATAAACCTGGAGAATCCAGAACATTTTTCACCGCCTGAAACGTATTAATTGTCTTTCCATTTGTTTCTTCACTTCTTCTATTTCACATTCGGTTCTATTTTTTTTTTTTAACACTTTTTGTTCAGTTTATTCTGACTATTTTACTACTTATTCCATCTTCTTAATTGTTCCAGTCTTTTGTCCAGCTTGTTCAATATATATTTCAATTTGATCCAGCTGTTTCATTTGTTCCATATATACATTTATATTATATTCATACAAGAGAAGTGGATAAAAAGGCTTCAAGGAAGAATATTTGGATTTCTTCCTGAAACCATTTGAATATTCCACTTCCTCTACCACTCCATCTTTTAATATAAATTATTTTACCATTGGGCATGTTTTATTACATAATATAGTACACAAAACTTAAAAGATACAGTGCTGGTATAGAGATGGTATATACGGTACATGAGGTTTAAGGGATATATTTCAAGTATATAATTGTACTTGTTTATCACAGATTACAACGCGAAAATCTCATCCAGCTCTTCAGAGTTGGGGTACGTACCCAGGATACAGCAGGCATTACCCCTCTGAACCGCAACACTGAGTCGCAAGAACAGAAAACTAGTTGCACTGGGATTCATAGTTACCCTAATGAGTCTTTTGCCTAGCTCCTTAAGGAACTTAGATGCACTCTTTCCCCATGAGCCAAGTCTCTGTGAGCCTATAGAAATAAACATATAATGATGGGCAAGTTCACTGTATTTTCTAGACTTTTGGGACTCCCTGAAGCTGGCAGCTGCCTCTCCTTCCTCTCTGGTGTACTGGAGATAGGTATTAGCCAATATGGATGCACATGTATAGTCCCACACCACCTTTTTGCCGTCTGTCCAGGCTTGAAGGGTGACACCATCTGGATGCTTTTGGTTGCCATCAGATCAGCATAGTTGAGGTGGCTCTCTTATTGCTGGGCATCCAGCTGTTTTGAGAGACTTCTTGATGATGTTATTAACCTCTTCATGCCTTGCAATCTTTCCCTTGGATCTACGGCACACAAGACCGTGGTATCCGAATCGGTCTGTCAATTCACTACTGCAAATACACCTGTGTTCGGCGAGAATAGGGGCAGCAAGGCGAAGGGCAATGCCAGTGCAGATGATCTGTAGGTAGATACGTGCACCATAGGAGGAGTTGGGGACACCCAACAGGAAGTCCCCTGCATGAGAAGCTCTCACTGCTAGGAGGTGGTCTCTATCCTTGTCGAGGCTGTATTTTTCACTGCTGGGCCATCCCGGTGTGACTGTAGTTGTTGGGGGGGGGGCACAGCAGGTCTGGTTTCAGAGCCTGTTAGATTATCCCACAGCCTGGGATGATTTTTGTTAGTATTTAAGTGTCTTGGTATAACTTTACATAGCAGGGAGACTTTCTGCTTGACTCAAGTTGGGTTCCTCGTTCTGTCTTTTCATTTGAAGGTTTAATGTCACTCAGACGAGTTCTTAATTTTGATTATCCATTTTTAAGTTGTTTTCTCGCTGTGTAGTTTATGGTGCTACTGTTATGGGGATTTTTTTGTATGTTATTTTCTCTATTTTTCGGAATGTCTTCGTAACCTGATGAGTCGTGGTATAGGATTATTTTTTTCATTATTTTCGTAAATTGGCTCAGATGAAAACCAGTCTTCACTTCATTCTAACAAGATGTTTACTGTCATGTCTTAATATCATGTCTTAATTGCATCTCTTAACATCATATCATGTGCTTAACTTCCTACAGTAAGTTCCATGCAAAATTACCTTTATTTCCTAGCTAGATAAAGATATTGCTGAGGCGGATTCTATCTATCCTCGATATGCAGTGATTTAATTGTATAAAATTGTTTCTTGTTTAGCCTCTTCAGTCCTATGTTAATAGTATCAAAATTGTGCTATCCAGAAATCTCCTATTTTCATTCCATCTCGTAAAGGGAAAGGAACATAATTAAGTCACACTACCGTTACTGGAACAATACACAAATAACCCACACCTGATCCACCGCGAGGCCTGGTCACAGACCGGGCCGCGGGGGGGCTGACCCCCGAAATCCTCTCCAGATATACTCCAGGTATAGGAGAATGATACTTTGGATATGTCGGTCCGACTTGAGCCATTAACTAGACATAATGTAAACAGCAACAAAGTCCTGATCTTCGTTTTGCATTATTTATAGTTTCAATATAATGGCTTTATCATTAATAATTTTATCATAACATTTGTTGAAGAAACGTCTTAATAACAGTGATCCCCAGAGGGCGTTGCTTGTGTGACTTGTACATCGTTATGTTGTCAGTGGTGGTGGTACACTTGTACATGGTCATGTCAGTGGTGGTGGTACACTTGTACATGGTCATGTCAGTGGTGGTGGTACACTTGTACATGGTCATGTCAGTGGTGGTGGTACACTTGTACATGGTCATGTCAGTGGTGGTGGTACACTTGTACATGGTCATGTCAGTGGTGGTGGTACACTTGTACATGGTCATGTCAGTGGTGGTGGTACACTTGTACATGGTCATGTCAGTGGTGGTGGTACACTTGTACATGGTCATGTCAGTGGTGGTGGTACACTTGTACATGGTCATGTCAGTGGTGGTGGTACACTTGTACATGGTCATGTCAGTGGTGGTGGTACACTTGTACATGGTCATGTCAGTGGTGGTGGTACACTTGTACATGGTCATGTCAGTGGTGGTGGTACACTTGTATATGGTCATGTCAGTGGTGGTGGTACACTTGTACATGGTCATGTCAGTGGTGGTGGTACACTTGGACACTCGAAGTTCACTGCAACATAAAATACCATTAAAAATGTGAAATCAGACGTAAGTGCAGTATTACGATAGTTTTAATGGAGAATAGCTTCGCCACGAATGTTTCTCCAGTTCTTGGATGTTTTAGAAGGATAGTTACGAAGATCAATAGAAAACTGAACAGTATAGAAGAGAAAGCATTTTTTTTTTCTACTTCGTTATAATAGTGAATATTTAACAAGGACTTAGAAACGAGGTAAACAGTATCAACTTCCGCCAGTTGGGGTCCAGGAGCTGGACCTCAAATTCTGCCAGGTGAGCTCTGTAGTTAGACCTCAAACCTCCCCCCCCCCGAAAACTCAAGCAGTTAGTTAGAACTAAACTAATTAAATTCCTAATCTAACATGCCACTGGTACCTGCGACAAGTCAAGCCTGCCGTGTAAACACCCTCACTCCTCTCCATCCCCCCTTACCCCATCGCTCCCTTACCCTTACCTACTCAACCCTTACCTCCAAGCGACCAGCTGCGTATGTAAACGACCTCTTAGCGTGTGTTGTCGGCTTCCTTTGATTGCCAAATAATTCTGTGGTAAATCGATTTTAGGGGAAGAGATGGCCAATGTTGCAGAGTTGACCGAGATGTCAAGTGCACCCCGACCAGGTCTGAGACCAACCAGGTGCTCATGGGAGAGACTTGGATACGAAGTACAGTGATAGGGGGGACTTAGAACGAGAGGGTGACTGAAAGAGAAAGGTGAGTGAGATTGAGGGGATGGAAATTCTCTCTCTTTTTTTTTCTCTCTCTCCACCCTTTCATCTCCCTTTTAAATGCTTATTTACCATTTCAAAGTAATCTCTACCTGTCTCTGTATGCAACGCTATTGTTCATTTTTTTGTTTTCCCAGCTGTCCTTTGTCAGATTTTAATTTTTGTGTATTACTGTACATATATTTGTGTACTGAATAAAAACTAAATTCTTATCTTTTATCGTTCTCTGAAATGTTTACCTTTCCCTCGGAATTTTTTGAATTTTAATTTTAGAACTCTTTGTGCATTATATATATATATATATATATATATATATATATATATATATATATATATATATATATATATATATATATATATATATATATATATATATATATATATGCAGATCCAAAACTCAAGGAATATGACTCTCTCCTGAAGGCCATGCTAGAGAGTGTATTGAATCTTTCCCTTGACAATGGACAGTGGTTGCAAGCCTCACTTCCGGTCAGGCTTGGAGGGCTAGGAGTACGCAGATCCTCCCAGATTGCTCTACCAGCTTTCCTATCCTCTTCCATTGCATCAAACGAGTTGATAAGACAAATTCTTCCTGACACCCTCAGTGACTCAGCAGGAATAGAAGACCCTAGCTATGCCAGTGGCATCACCGAATGGGAGACTCTTGCTGCTCCAGCACCAAACCCTAGTGCAGCACTGGCTCACAAACAGTCAAGCTGGGATGGCCCAGTTGCTGAAAAGGTGCTTGCCAACATGCTCAGGGCTGCAACATCAGATAGGGAGATTGCCCATCTCCAGGCTGTGAGTGCACCTCACTCCAGGGACTTCCTCCAAACAGTTCCCATATCGGCAATGGGAACGCGACTCGACCCTAAGACCCTCCGTATTGCAGTGGCTCTGCGCCTTGCTGCCCCAATTCACACAGAATATATGTGTATTTGCGGCGAAGTGCAAGCAGACCAATATGGTCTACATGGTCTTAACTGTTCCAAAACCAAGGGCTGGCATGCAAGACACAATGAGGTCAACGACATCATTAAGAGAACCCTTGCTACAGCTGGGTGCCCTGCCGAGAGGGAGCCACGATCACTTGCAGCAAACAATACCCACAACCCAGCAAACCGCCCCGACGGGATCACCATCTGTCCTTGGAAGAATGGCAAGCTCTTAGCATGGGACTATACCTGTGTGTCCACACTGGCTGACACCTATATCCATCACAGTGTGGGGCGACAGGGAGGAGCTGCTGACCACAGGGAGGAGTACAAGATCAGCAAGTACAGGGACATTAGTCAACAGTATCAATTTGTCCCAGTGGGATCAGAGACCTTGGGATCATGGGGAAAAAATGCCACACGTTTCCTTAAAGAATTGGGTTCCAGACTCATCGACACCACCAGGGACCCAAGAGCAGCCACTTTCATGTTCCAGCGCCTCAGCGTCGCCATCCAGAGGGGAAATGCTTGCTGCATACTTGGCTCGCGTCCAGCCTCGGAGGAGCTGGAGGAAATTCATGATCTTTGATACATTCTGCCATTGTATTCATGTTTATGTTTTTTTCTGTAAATGTATTTTGTTTATTAATAAATGTTCACATAGTATATATATATATATATATATATATATATATATATATATATATATATATATATATATATATATATATATATATATATATATATATATATATATATATATATATATATATATATATATATATATATATATATATATATATATATATATATATATATATATATATATATATATATATATGTATATATATATATATATATATAGGATGGGTCCACCTCTGGTGTAAATTGTGGGACCCTATAGCCTCGGAGAAGTGGATAAAAAGGCTTCAAGGAAGAATATTTGGATTTCTTCCTGAAGCCATTTGAATATTCCACTTCCCCTACCACCCCATCTTTTAAACTATTTTTTTTACCAATAGGAATATTTTATTACATAATATGGCACAGAAGATTTAAGAGATACATTGTTGATATAAAGGTGGCATATATACGGTACATGTTGTCGTGTGTATCACCGATTATAAGGCGAAAATCTCATCCAGCTCCTCAGAGCTGGGGCAGCGCAAAATGCAAAAGCAGCATGCATTACCCCTTTGAACAGCCGCACTGAGCCGCTGGAACAGAAAACTAGCTGCCCTGGGATCCCTAGTTACCCTGATGAGTCTTTTCCCAGCTCCTTAAGGAAATTAGATGCACTCTTTCCCCATGAGCCAAGGGTCTCTGAGCCTATGGGAACAAACATATAATGATGGGCAAGTTCTCCATATTTTCTAGACTTTTGGGACTCCCTAAAGCTGGCAGCTGCCCCTCCTTCCTCCCCTGGTGTATTGGAGATAGGTATCAGCCAAGGTAGATGCACATGCTATAGTCCCACACCACCTGCTTCCCATCTGTCCAGGCTTGAAGGGTGATACCATCTGGACGCTTCTGGCTGCCATCAGATCTGCATAGTTGGGGTGGCTCTACTGCTGGGCATCCAGCTGTTGTGAGGCTCCTCTTGATAATGTTATTAACCTCCTCATGTCTTGCAATCTTTCCCCTCAGATTTACGGCACACAAGACCATGGTACCCGAATCGGTCTCGCTTCACTGCCACAAATACACCTGTGTTCGGCGAGAATAGGGGCGGCAAGTCGAAGGGCAACACCGATGCGGATGGTCTGTGGGTCGAGGCGTGCGCCAAGGCTGGAGTTAGGAACAGCCAACAGAAAGTCCCCAGCATGAGGGGGCTCTCTGCCAGCAGGCGGGCTCTATCCTTCCCTGACACACTCTGAAGCATCCTTGAGGCTATATTTTCCACTATTGGACCATCCCAGTGCGATTGTTTGTAGTTGTTGGGGGAGCAGGTCTGGTTTCTGAGCCCGTTAGATTATCCCAGATCATTGCTCCTGGGCAAGGAATTTTTGGTCCTGGGCTCCAATCTTGTCCCTAAGATGTTCAGGGAGAATCGCTGCTACAAGCTCTCTGGATGCAAACACGAGGACAGAAAAGCAGGTAACGCAATCTGTGATGACTTGCGGACACGAATGCCTCCTAGTCTGACTGGAAGTGTAGCTTGGTTCCACTGCCCGTCTTCTAGAGTAAGGTTAAGTACTTTCGTAAAAATCTGCCTCAGAATACTGTCATATTCGTGCAGTATAGGGTTATCATATGAAGGTGCACATCTTAGGAAATATGTCAACCTGGGCAGACTCAAGCACTTTGTGAGAAGGTACAAGGCATCGTGGGTGTCCAGATTGCCTATTCGTTGTTCCATTCTCAACTCTTCCAAATTCTTCCTGAGAATTGTGTCAATGGCATTGCTTCCCAGAGGTGCTCCTAGCAAGACACTATTTGTGGGGGCAATGACTGCTGCTCCTGGTAGTTTTGATCTCACTGCATTTATCACTTGTTGACTGACTGAGATGATTTCACATTTGGATGGATTCAGGATGAGACCCATTTCCTGTCCTCCCGTGTCATTACCTGTGTAAGGTCATGTAGGAGGGACTCCTTTGTACCTGCTAGTGTGCCATCATCTAGGAACCAGATGTTTAGCTCGCTGGTCAGTCTGACTGTGATTTCCCTAACTGCAATACAGAAGAGAAATGGTGCAAGAGGATCTCCTTGTTGGACACCCTCCGATGATGTGATTTCATGCTCTCCAAAGAGAAGCATTGATTCCTTGCTATACCCAGCTGAAACAAAAGGGAAGAGACCAGGGAAATGTTCTTGTACTGCTGCTAATACCACGTCTCTTCAGGAGATTGAACGCATTCTTGAAATCTAATTTTACCACTGCATTGTCCTCAGGCAGGTTGTTGATATACGCCCTTGTTGCATGAACCGCTGCTTCACCTTCCAGAGACCCCTAAAGCCAAGCTGGTTTGGTTGAAGCATCATGGCTGCCTGTGCACGAATACTTCGGACAGCAGCTTTGGATCACGAGGCGCAACGTGTTGCCTACTGCAATTGGCCGAATTCCTCCATCCTTCTTTTTAAGTGCACAAAGTGTTGCACCAAAAAGAAAGGTCTAATTTCATCAGGAATCAGACCAGCCAAGGAATTGTTGACGAACCTTGTGATCTCTGGAAAGCAGTGTCTCTGCAATTTCCCCAATAACTGGATTAACATTTACCTTTAAATGCTGTGGCCTTATTCCAGTGTAACCCCAGCAGAGCCAGATGGGAACGACATTATTGCTTTGTAAATGTCTGAGTCTTCCACAATCAATGGTTCCATAGTGGGGACAGAGGTGTTGGAACTGTTGGTGACTGGCTTTCCCTGGGGCAGGGTGCTTTCCTCTAAGTGCTTCAGCCGTGTCAGCATCCCTGGGAGCAACTGTATCTTCACTGGTAATAATTCTGATTGCCCCCACTGTGTTGCCCTCTTCAATTTTCTTGCTCACCTGGACTCTGACTTTTCACTGTCAGTAGAGTGAGTGGGGTTCTGCCTCTCCTTTTTTTGTCTTGACGGGAAGGTGAATGAGGGGTTATCAACTCTAGGAAAATCTCTTAAGGATTTAATTATCATTGAGGCTAGCCTCTTTCCCCTTCTTTCCGGCACAGCTAAGCCGACATTGCCAAAAAGTAGCAAGTTGTGCCATGCCTTGATGGTTGGTGGAGCATTTTAAGATAGTGGAACCATCGTTTTACTTTTTTCAGGAGGTCTGTAAGTTTTCCAGCTGCGTGTGGACGGGCTGCTTTGGGAATATGTGTAGTGTCCTCGTACCTGTTGCTTTGATTGCTTCAAGAGATTGTCTGATGAGATAAAATCTTGTTGGAGTGGGTTCAGGTGCCTGAGGTGGCTCTGGATCATCACTTTCCACAGGAGGACATCCTGAACCAGGGCAACTACCTGTGTTTGCGGAGGAAACCATTAGAGTTGAGACAACGAAGCTGTAAGCATGACCGACACTTGCCTCTCCTTGTATTGCCAGCCGTGCCATTTCCCTGGCTGCTTGCTTCCTCCTGGTTGGCATCCATCTGCTAGACTAGACAATAGGAGTGAATATGACATGCTGGGTGGGTATGGTGCGTGGAAGGTAGTGAACTTGACCGTGGTGGCCTGGTGGAGTTTGAGGGGCTGGGAGGAAGGGGAAAACTTCCTTGGGAATTAGGTGGGGAGGCGCAGGTTCGAGTGGGGTTATCCGGGAGTACAATACACATGGATTGCACACTATATATTGTTCACACTGTCTTACAATACACATAACTATTTGTTTCCCATGTACGCTATGAACAATGTAGGGTATGGACACTGCTGAACCAATGTGTTTCACTCACCATCTAGTTACACATCCCACCTTCTTCCACCCACCCCCGTGACGTGGGGGTGGATGCACTGACTGGTCACTCCCTCGTTAACATTAATTTCACATTGTTTTTCCATAACATAAGCCTTTAAAAAGTCCAGCATCGACACAATCATTTCCACGTTAACTGGAAGCATGGTGCATGGTGCTGGATATAGATGTTTTTATAAGAGCTTTTCGAGGTTTGTATGTACGATAATCTTGGCCGGTACTCATAAACAGTGTAGGCCTTGTACTCCCCCACACCTCCACTGGCCGTCTCCCTCACTACCACCACCACTCACCAACATTCACAAACTGCACAACATTTCCACAATTTACCTTGAAACGGTGCTTTGAAATGTCTTCTCGCTTCACTGGAATCTTCCCAGAGTATTCACAATAAGTCCTGTTGAGTCTTAACCTGGTCAGCCTCGTTGATCCGGACTTATAATTGAAAATCCCGCAGCTAGCCCGCCACACGTCTTGCCACACGTCTTGTGTGTGTGTATATATATATATATATATATATGTGTATATATATATATATATATATATATATATATATATATATATATATATATATATATATAGAGAGAGAGAGAGAGAGAGAGAGAGAGAGAGAGAGAGAGAGAGAGAGAGACGTACCCCTTCTATAGTTGGAATGGGGATCCTCATCCTCAGAGAAGACAATAAACGTACCTCAGGGAAAACTCAAGGTTCTCCCCGGAGCTGTTTGAATATTTTCTTCTCCTACCACCCCCTATAATTTATATTATATATGTACTTTATTAATAGACAGAATACATTGATAGAAAACACAAATATGCGTACATTGGTACAATATATCAAAGGTTATGAGTCTCCTCCAGCTCCTCCGAAGCCGAGGGTCGGAAGAGCTGGGGATTCATGTTCTCTGAGAATTACAAAGGGCCCTTCGCCTCTGAGAATTAAGTAAAAATGCTTCAAGGGAAAAAATCTTAAGATTTCTCCTAGAATCCGTATGATCATTTTTCTTCTCTCGCCATCCCATATATTTAGGCGCTCGTCTGATCACCTTTAACTTGCCTTAAGTGGGGTGATGGATCTGTCCTATCTTTCAAGTAGAAGGTAACAAAGACTTACCATTGCATTCTTTTTTATTATCATTATGTTTCGAGTTGTATGCACTACGTGTGTATGGAAGTCGATGCTGTTGTGTTCCAACAAGATGTTCGTCGTTTATGACGTTACATTGACTTAAGCCCCGTGTTCACCTTAATTTTTTGTTTGTTTACACAGTAATGCACTTACTGGGTCATCTGCTGGACCCTCGCAGTTCTACAACGTCCTCCTGTCACCTTTGTTGTTCCTGCCGTCCGTTCGTCCGTGGGCTTCCACACCTCAGCACATTTAAGCGGACCTATAGATGTTATACAATGGTAAATTTACTTCCATGGACGACATGGTACTAACCTGGGTACTTTCTGGGGATACTTCCCATGCAGTGAGAAGCTGATTCATGCACAGGTAAGTAACCTTTGTAAAATGATACCCAGGGTCCTCTAGCCGCCCCAATGCGTTGAATTCGCTGACTTTGCAATATTTCAGTTCAAGAAGTACCATCATGTTACACTGGTACTCATACAGAACAGCTATTAGCATTATGAATAGTATCACAATACCGTGGCTGGAGTGATACACATATAGCCCTTATTTAGGAAAGGGAACTTATGACGACGCTTCGATCTGTCCTGAACCATTGTGACTTGATAGCGCTCCAGGACGGACCGAGAAGCCATCATAAGTTATATTGAGCCTTGTGTGAGGCTTGTGGGTCCCATAGTGCCTTTGTGAGGTAAGAAAGTTCCTCTCACCCACCTTCAGTCGTGTCGATTCAGTTTTACTCCACAACTTCCTTCCATCCCTCTTGCTTTCTCCCTTCTCTTTTCCTTCCTCCCTCCCTCCCTCCCTTCTTCCTTCCTCCTTCCTTCCCTCCTCTTCCATATCTCCCTCCTCCTTTCAGTACCCCCTTCCCTCTTCCCACCTCCCCTCTTCCCTCCACGTCTTTCTCACCCCTCCATTCCTCAGTGACACTGGGAAGACAGAGATCATTTACCCAACACAGGCCGACTCTTCACCTTCTAATTCACTTTCCATTCACCTCACTTTTTTTACACTGAAACATGAGACGTTGTAAATGTTTTCTATCTACAAGAGTTATTTGTTGGGGTTGGTGGAGGAGAGAGTGG
>NC_091330.1:12087788-12140288 GCF_038502225.1 Cherax quadricarinatus
CAGCATTTACCTGCCACTCCCTGCTGAAAGGTACGTGGCACCACTGAACGGGTCATCACGACAAAGCTCTGGTGATTTTTTTCCCCTGACAAAGGGAATATCACAAATAAACTTAATAGCATTTCTCATATATATATATATATATATATATATATATATATATATATATATATATATATATATATATATATATATATATATATATATATATATATATATATATATATATATATATATATATATATATATATATATATATATATATATATATATATATATATATATATTCTCTTTTGATACATAAACATAAAGCCAACAGTAATCATAGTTCAACGAGTGAGACTCTGCTTCATGTGAAATCCTTTGTTGAATTGATACATGAAATCATTGCACTTATAAAAGTAACTTTTCTAAGCGTAAATCATTCTCAGGTCTTGATATAAAAAGTCACAATACCATAGCTGAAATAATTCACAATTAACCCACAATTTGGTGAGAAACCTTTCCACGATGCTTCGGTAATTTGAAGTGATTTAGTGGTTCAGGATGAACTGAAGTGTAACGTCATCTAAAGCTTCCTCTCCAAATTGTGAGTTAATAATGAAATGTTCTTGATAGTGTAAGATGGTCTATATATACGTATATATGAGGACCTCGTCTTATCAAGCTTGAAACTAATACTGACAGTCAAGTTGTTGAACTTGCGCTGCTCATTCCCTACATAATTTTCCCATTTACAAAGACCTGTCCACACGCGAAAATTGACAAATTCACAAGAGATGTGGAAAGATCTGATTTGGCTGTCAAGACCCCACTGATGGGTCAGCTATAAACTTGGACCAACACAAGAGACTGGATTTCTCACGTTTAGAGAGCAAGTCTTCTTGGTCTCACATTATGCGAAAGTTCAAGTCTTGTTAGTGAAGTTACACTGCGTAGAGGCTCATCCATATGTAGAACAAAGGTTGGAGATAATATTGTCTCCGAACTTGACAGTGACGGGGACACTTGAGGCCATAATGGCAGAAGCAATCAACTTAGCCATACTACTATCCTTGGTCAGCTTACACAAACTCTCCACCCCTAGCCGTGCCCTTGGTCTTTTCTCATGGTAGTCGAAGAAGAAGTTGATGAAAGCTTCAGGCGACAAATCATCATCGGTGATGCTAAGACTTTGCAGATGTCGTAAGGAGGAGACAACTTGTGCAACAGCTAATATTATCTCCGTGCTGCTTCCTATCTTAAAGTACCTTGAAATATTTATTTTTGGAGCTTCTTTTGGCAAAATTGAAAAATTTAAGTTTTCTTGTACTACACAGTCATTTACTTTCAGTTTTTTAACATTCAATGGTAAGAAAGCCAGGTTCTTGAATTTGCATTCTCCTAATACAATAGTCTCAATGGTAGATGGCAGAGTTTGCTTTTCTAGAATCATGCTCTGAAGTTTTACACTTTTCAGGCTACTGGGGAAAATTATGTATTCCAAACCAGTGCATTCTGTCATAGTTAACTTCTTCAGTCTAGAAGGAAGGTGAAAGGTATATTTGATATGACACCTGTCTAGTGATAACCACCAAAGATTTTTGGGCCAGGACAGAGAGGAAGATATGGTCACATCAGTCACCCTCAGATCTGGTAGAGCAGCATCACCATAGGCTTTGTTTACTAAGTTCATCGCTGCTACAGCATCCCCCTCCAGTACCTGGTGGCCACGTACTGGAATCTCTTTATCTGCATGTGGACCTTCACACAGCCGAAGGAGGAGTCTCTGTGGTTTTGCTTGTGAAAGAAACAAACGCAGCGCTTTAGTATGTCGAAGTTCCTTTGGTCGTAGCCACAGTTGACCATTAAACAAGTATTTGGCTGTTGTGCTTGAAGCTGTTGGAAGCCCAGTTGAAGTGACACTTGGGTCTCCAAACATTTCTTTGGCCAGAGCCTTAATGAGAGCAGTGTTGTAGCTACTCTCCTCTATGAGTTCCAGAAGGAAATTAATATCATAAAAGTTTACATATGCCTGGGATAGTTTTGCTATATCTTTTATCATCAGGGTATGGACGTTTTCGTCCCTGTTAAATAGAAGGCTTGCAAGAAATAAAATAATAGATTTCTTTCTATCCTCCTGGAAATCCTGAAAAAGACTTGTCAGTGTTCCAGTTCTGCTGTTCCGAAGAGTTTCTGAAATGTTGTATGCTGCAAGAAAGTTGGCATGAGAGTTATGAACAAACTGAAAAACATTGTATTCTCCTTTTTCTGTCATGTAACTATCACATTGCATGAGAGAAGAAAGTGCCTCAAATGGACGAAATTTGAGTTGCTTGGCACTTTCTATCAGTTTTTGAATATCACTGGAACTTTCACTAAGGGATGTATGGTTATTCTTGGCTTGTGTAAAGGCCACACGAGCCACAACACTCAGCCAACGCTGACCTTCTTTTGGCAATGCCCCAGCAATGATTCTTTTGCCATTGATGTGACACAGTTTTCTTAAAAGAAAATCTGTTATACTGGCAAAGACTTTTCCTCTAGTTAAGAAAAAATCATTGCCTTCCTTCATCCAAAACAAGGAAGACCAGCACAAGAGCTGTGGAATAGCTATCAGTTCCTCATATGGTGAGACAGCATTGAAGAACTCCTTTACGTCGTCTTTACCTTGTGCTTTGAAGAGTTTAGTAGCAAAGTCAAAGGCACTTGAGCGACTGAAGCCGTGGGCCGTCACCACCACAGGCTTCTCCTCGCACAATTTAGTAACAGACACTGTGCAATGAGGCCTCGTTGTCACCACAAAGAGGGCCTTTGAACACTTCTTCTGAAGGTCTTTGAAAGCATTCATGAAGGCCTCAAGCCTTTCATCGAAGGCATCAATCAAGAACATCACTTTGTCCTGAGCTTCCGACAGCTTCTTGAGAATGATTGAGGGTTTGCTAATGTTGTAAGTGTTTGGGAGAATTTCTTGAATTATATCAGAGAGTGTGAAGGTTCTCTTAGCGACTGCTGTACAGTCTAGAAAAACAAGGTATTCCACCCTGGTGAGACCTGGAATGTTAGTGTGTGTGTTGGCAGCCCAGGAGGCAGCATAGTGGCGGAGGAGAGAGGTCTTGCCTATGCCAGTCTCTCCCTGAAGTATTATCATCCTCGATGACCCAATTTTTTCCAACATGGTGTCTCCATCCATTTCTATCACCATCCTAAAGATCAAAATTCAAAAGCATTAATCAATTATGTTTTTTTAAATAACACACTTTGCAAGAATGCAATGTGACAATAATGATTAATTCCAAATGCTTTCGCAATATGCTCATCACAGTACAAAAGTCATAATGTTGTTGATGCATTACGTAACTGATTGGACTTAGTATTGTTGTTGGTAAGTTGCACATTAATATATTAATTGTGTTTAATTTGATTTTGTTTTAGTACAGCTGCAAGCTTGCCACATTTTTACTGTGAATGTTATACAGGGTTTATCTCTCACATTGTATATTATCATTGTATTTAAAGAAAACTACACCCATGTGGGTCATTTTGGTACAATGACATGCAGAGACTCAGTCCTCCATCTGGCAGTAGCTTTTACAAGCTGATGTACATGCTACTTTACCGAATACTAGCGAGTATACAAGCTGGTGTACACGCTATTGACAGCTCTGCTAAATGCATCCTGGTCTCTGACTAGTGATTGCAGCCGATTATCTTTGACAGAAGCATTAGATCATGTGCTCTCAGAAGACTGTACTCACCCACAGCTGAGCTGTGTAAGTCTGGTTCTGGTATAAGTCTCATCAACATGGTGATGAAAACTGAAGTTTCTTCCGCCCCACACAAGGGGCATAAGTGTTGTCTTTTGTTTCCTCTTGTAAGTCTCAAGAAGCTCTTTCTGGACGCTCTCTGAAAGGGATGCAAACTCTTCCTTTATCATTTGTATATAGCATTCAGGTCACTTGTTGTATCAGTAAAGAAAACTGATTTTCTACCGGAATGATCACAGCTTTGTGTGTGTGTGTGTGTGTGTGTGTGTGTGTGTGTGTGTGTGTGTGTGTGTGTGTGTGTGTGTGTGTGTGTGTGTGTGTGTGTATGTGTGTGTGTGTGTTTTAACATTGCTAAGCTAACAAGAAAACTGTGAATCGAAGGCCAGAGTCAACCAGACTAAAAGGTTTCTAAATCACACTTCACTGTTATGGAGCTGAGCTGCTGGCAAAAGATGTAATATTGCTATTCGAAAATAATATTTGAGATTCCAGTAATAGACCACCTTGTTACAGCTGCCAGGGTAAGTAGAAAAATTATGATCTTAAATTTTGTTTCAAGGAACGTTAATACAAATTTGTGAATATATTATATTATATATAATAATAATTTTTGTCTTCCACAAAAGTAAATATTTTAGGGAAAAACTAATAGACAATATTGTTAATGTCAGTGGATTGTTTATTTAATTTGCAAATGTTGAATAAGCTTTTAAAGTGGACAAATTAAAAAAAATAATTAAGAAAAGACTGAATTAACATCTTAGAGTAGAGGCAAAGATTCTTATTTTGGAAGAATATTTTTCACTCAACGGAAAAAAATTGCTAAATTTGAAATAAGTAACTTCTGTTTCATTATAATACATAAGCCAAAAGAGAAATCTACAAATTATCCCCCCTTCCCCATCCTTCTGATCAAGTCCATAGACATTGTCACTGTACTGCAGATACTCACTTAGTACATCCTTCTTCTTAGGAATGATGTGTACTAGCTCCCTGTTAGGGACAGTTCTTCTTAAGTCCGCTATTTCCATCATGATCTTGGACAGGTAAGCCCTAAAGCCGCCCAGCATGACGATTTTGATGATAGCCTCGACCAGCGCATCCCAGGTGTCCTCTGGGTCATCTTCAGATCCATTTTCTGTCCAGTGACCATCTGCATTCCGCAGCCTCCTCAGCTTGTCAATGTTACCTGCAAATGTAATGTTTATTTTGGTAAGTAACGAACTCACCTTAGGGAAAATTGAGAGCTATTAGTATAATGGCTTATGCCTAAAAATATATAACTGGTTAAAATGCAGATATGAAAGAATATTCCAGTCATGTCGTATTTATTGTCCTGTTGTAATTATTTAAGTGTTTGGTAAAGAGGTTTGCACACACTGCAGTGTAGCTGATGATGCTAATTAAAGAAAATTTATAAATTATAACTTTTAAGAGCCACCAGGAGCAAAGATCAAGGAAATCTTCGACTAACTAAATTCCTTAAGGCACCTACAGCATGCCTGAACACAATACCTATCTTCAGTACCCACTCTGAAGATCATACCTATCTTCGGTACCCACTCTGAAGACCATACCTATCTTCAGTACCCACTCCGATGACCATACCTATCTTCAGTACCCACCTTGAAGGCCAAACATATCTACACCATGACAACAAAACCTGTCTTGAACACCAACCCTGAACACAAAACATGTCTTCAAGCACCTGCCCTGAAAACCAAACTTGTCTCCACTACCCATACTGTCAATGTAACTTATTCTGATATTTCAAGGAGTATTACACCCTTGAAATAATTGCAATATGTTGAAGTTTTCAAAAGAAAGCTTTACAGTACACACAAGATATACCACACCAGCCAGGCTGTGATAGTTCATGTGGTATATCCTGCAGGTACTGGCCCAACTTCCTCTTGAAATATTCGGCATATTACAATTATATCACCACCTACCTTCTAAACGTGAAGGGTTCTTCCAAGCGTCCTTTTTGGATGAGAGACCACAAGAAAAACGCAATAACAAGTAGAGTGTCGTCACATCAAACTTATCCACATTGTTCTCTTTGATTGTCTTTTCTAGTAAGGGGTTGCGGGAGAGTCTCTCCTTGGCCTGGGTGTTGGTTATGAGGACCTCGTAGGGAGTCTTACCAGGGTGGGTCTTTGGGAACCTGCAGAGGAACACAATATGCATATTAGTGATTGTATTTTTAGATTTAAATCCTATCGACAACACGTGGGTCAGTGCTACATGTCACCTATACACCACCAGTCAAAGATACTTAAACTCTCAGTGTATATACACTGACAGACTTGCATTTTTCAGTATGTATAACCACTGAGTTACATTAGAAATTATAATGACTGGTAGTGAGACTGTATCGCGATTAGAGAATGAAGAATATGAAGGATCAATTCTACAGCATTAATTAGAGTATATGACCAAAACGAGGTCGCCAGTTAGTACATAATTTATATAAGTCGTGGGAAAGTGCTAAAATTGTGAGTCTCATACAGTACCTGAGTGATTTAAGGTAATTTGGTTTGGTATCAGGAAGGGAATGGTAGTTCCAATTTTATGGATCAAGAGCCCTTTGTCTATTATATGATCACCTTACTATTTCTGCCTTCATCAGCGCTAGTGATGGCGATAGTATCGGTGATGGTGGTTGTGATAGTAGTGTGGTGATGATGGTGGTTATGATAGTAGAGTGGTGATGATGATAGTAATAAGGTTAATAATGCTTATAACAACAGTGGTGTTAATAATTGTGCTAGGGTGATGGTGACAGTGATGGTGGTGAACATGGACTCACAATTCACTGTAGACAAGAGCCAGAGTGTCTCGCCCCGTGGTCTTGATGGCACGGTTAATGCACTGTTGCAGATCCATGATGCCCATATGTCTCACTGATGCTCCTCTTATTACTCTCCGCGTCCTCTGTAATAAGAACGATCACTGTTAGTGGTATTTGGTATTACCTGGAGTTTACCTGGAGAGGGTTTCAGGGGTCAACGCCCCCGCGGCCCGGTCTGAGACCGGGCCTCATGGTGGATCAGGGTCTGATCAACCAGGTTGTTACTGCTGGCCACACGCAAACTAACGTACGAACCAGAGCCCGGTTGGTCAGGTATACATACATTCAGTACATGGAGTCTGTGTGGAAGGTCACGACGGCAGCTGCAGGACAAACTTTTGATCATTGCGGCATAAGGCAGCAGATGATTGAAGTCTGAACTCTCTAGAAATCTTGGGAACAACTCATACACCGATTGTGAGGAGGGGAGGCCATGCAATTTTTAAAGTGACCTCATCCGTCTTGGATCCAACTCTGCACTATAATCAATGATACTCAGATTATGGCACATGTGATGGATGATAATGTCAGATGACGACAGTGTTTTGTTTTCTGCTTCACGGCTGCTCCATCTCTGGAGCAGACAAGAAGCACGAAACACTGTCCTCTCCTAACATTATTATCCATCACATGCGCTATCATCTGAGCTACGTTGGACATAGTGCAGAGTTCGACCCGAAGGTGGACGAGGCCACTCTTGGAGCACCGTCCCCCCCCCCCCCCCATTTTCATTTCATGTGTGAAACTCCGGACTTCAACCATCCATTGTTATATGCTTCGTTGATCAAAAGTTCGTCCTGCATCCTGTGTTATAACGTTCCACGCAGACTGTATATACTGTACAGGCATTGTGATGTTGCTCCAGCACTATCATCCACTTAAGTTGAAATGTGATGATATAAGCTTTTAAATTCGTACAGTGTGTAACTCAGCATACTTATCGTCCATTATCTGCTGGGATTATAACGGAAGATCCAGCTGTTGTTTTTAAGTCTTGGTTTTATCTCCTCCATTAATAAGAATTGCATATATTTTTTTTAGTATATCTACACATAAGGCAAATTCTGCTTGGGTAAAACTGATGTATGTAATAGGGTACATTTGATTAGTTACTTTTAGTTAGTGATGGATCAACATAGTGCTTTAAGAATGCCTTAATGGCTAGAGAACAACAGTCTGGTCTGGGAGTTAGGAAGGGCGCCCGAGGGCTGCAGCTTTGGCAAAAAACTGGGAGAGTACATTGTGAGTAGCAGGAAGGAGCCAAAGAGTTGAATAATGGAAGAAGCATGAAAGAAAAAGAGTATCGTTTTACAGAGTAATTTGAGAAACGACACCATTGAATCTACAGAACTGACAATAAACAAAGTTCGTTAGTTCTGAAAAATTCACAATGACATGAAAATAAATGTCAGAAACCAGCATCATAACGCCGTATCACATGGCCTCTTCTGTGTGATATGATGAAGGAATATGTCACATGCCTTCAACAGATTGTTAGGTTGAAGGAATATCTTTTATATGGCCTTTTCAGTGATTTAAGTTGAAGAAATATTTGTTACATGGCCTTTTCAGGAATATCAATCACAGAGCCTTTTCAGTGTGTTATGCTGGAGGAATATCTGTGACCTAGTCCCTATAGTGAGTTATTTTGAAGGAATATCCATTAAATGGCCTTTCCAGAGTGCTGGGTTGAAGGAATATCGACTGCAAGAGGGTCACTAATGCTGAGCTGCTGCACAACACACAGCCTCTTTCATGTATCTGATGTCACAAAGCTCGACCTGGTCATGATACATTTCCTGCTGACAAGCACTTCCAGGTCAGGAAGGCCCGTTTCAGTCATCAAACAAAAAAAAATAATGCTGCTAGATTGAAGAAAGAACAGCAGCAGTAGCAGTGGAAGGGTCAACAGCAGCAGGAAAATAAATGGCAGGAAGTGTAGGAGTAAGAGGCAGGCAGCATTCGTTACCTGTGGTAGAAGCAGGTGAAGCTGCCTGCTCACAGCGTTTCTGTGTAAGGCTTTCGATTATTTAGTAGAAGAATCAGTGTGTATATTTTAAGAGGCACACTGTTATCACTTCAGTTTAGTGCAAGTTGCATTCACTTTAACCCTGAATTGCTTTGACAGTCAGTGTACTCATTCACTTTCACAATCAGTGTATTGGGCTCACTCTCACAGCTTAATATGTACTAATACGGTTTCCTTGATAATAACAGTATTATACTTTCTTCGGTATCAATACAGCTGTATCACTCGCTTGTGCTTGAAAATAAAGAAGTGTATCGTATCACCTTGTAGGGTATAATATTGAGAGTACGGTTAGGTTAGGTAAGGTTCGTCAGGAAGCAGGACAAGTGTTTCCTGAAGCGGGTCTTAGTCATATGATGACCGGAGCCTCCAGGGTCTTACATCACTATCCAGCCTCGTAACACGTTACGTGTTTGTCCTCCTCACGTCCCTCGGCCGCAAAACCTTTCACCCTCACTACACGTTTCACTCATGTTTCGCGCACCCGATCGATTCTCTGCTGGCGACCGTTGGCTGACGACATCACACGCAACTCCGCCCGAACGTACCAGTTCAACTCTCGTTCAGTGCAAATTCCTCAGGTGTAACTTATCTAATCTACTGCGGCTTGTGGCAAAGATTACGTCACGTATCGTACCATCCATGACGGTGGAAAATATATACGAATTAATACATTTTTTAAGCTAACGTTAATAAAAACTTTTAAATATTATTGTACCGAACAAAGCAAGTTATAACAAATTGAATGAAAATTAATTTAAAAAAAATCATACTTTTGAAGAATCATCTTGGCTTTATTTCCCTTATTGTGGGTTTTATTGTGAATTATTCTACTGTAAGCTTAAAGCTTAATAATTTAAAACACTGGTAAACAAACACGTGCTTGACCTTGGTATGAGCAGTGATGTTATGGTGTGGGCTGCCAGCCAACTCTCTCTCTCTCTCTCTCTCTCTCTCTCTCTCTCTCTCTCTCTCTCTCAATGGAAATAAGTCACTTTGACTTTTTTGGGTTATCCTAGGTAATTTACGAATATTACTATATATGTTAATTGTACTTATGTGTACCTGTACCTAAATAAACTCTCTCTCTCTCTCTCTCTCTCTCTCTCTCTCTCTCTCTCTCTCTCTCTCTCTCTCTCACACACAATACCCCCATGGATACGGAGAAATTTATTGCACAATAGCTACAAAATACCTGGAACCAGTAAATTTTATCCCAGTACTGAAAAAGATGGCAGAGAGGTAATACTAAATTACAAGAAATAAATATCTCAAAAATAAAAGAATATCTTGCATAGTGATGGAAGAGATGCAAGAAAGAGGAGTTACAGGTAGAGCGCTAAATCCGCTGGGGTCATACAGTGCCTTGGAGAATGGGAGCAGAAGTGCCAGCTAGTGCTTGAGCGAGAGTCAGGGGTACCTTACCTGTGGTGGTGGAGACAGGTGAAGCCCCAGGGGAGAGGCAGTACCCACAGGGTGTTGCGTTTCAGGCTTCTGTTTATTTGGTTCAATAACCAGTTAGATTACTAGTTACAATTCTATCACTTTAGTGTAAATCGTATTCACAATAAGTGTTTTTTTCCACAATTATTGTATTTCACAGTATTTCACAATGCCTTAATTCACTTTCTCAGCCACACTGTTATAATGCTGTCGGTATCAATAATTCAGTTTCAGTGCGAGAGTGGCTACGGCTTGAGCTTCGTTATCAAGGTGTTTATCGTATCAGCTTCACAGGTATAATGTTGAGCGGTGAAGCCTCCAGCTTCTTATATCATGAGCCAGCCTGGTAACAAGACGATACGTTTGTGCTGGTTACACCTCCCTCGACCGCACTCGCAAAACGTTTCTGGCTGGCTGCCACTTGCTGGCGGCTGACGACACGGTCGACACCACGCCCACCACTCTCGCTAAACGTTCCACTCTACCCACTACACGTTTCCCCCACGTTTTGTCGCACCGAAACGTCTCCGCCTCACAACACACCCAACACCCTTCTAGCACCAGTTCAACTTGTGTTCACTACACGTTCCTCAGGTGATACTTGTTTAATCTACCGCTGCTTGAGACAGATGTCCCTCGTTTGTCAAGAACATGATTTGTATCAATCATACCTGAATTTAATACATGGATTTGTACAACACGGGACGAATTTTTTGATGCAGTTAATATTCATTGTAAATTCAGTTGTTCAGTGATGGATTTTTAACTTATTGATGAAATAGAAATAAAATACCGACAGCGTGACGGATTATTGTTGTAAACAAATACTGGCGATGAGGTGTGTAGCCATGGTGATGGTGAGGGATATTGGCCAGTCCTCTCTGTCTCTGTCTCTCTGTCTCTCTCTCTCTCTCTCTCTCTCTCTCTCTCTCTCTCTCTCTCTCTCTCTCTCTCTCTCTCTAAGGATCTCACCTGAACTTTTTTCATTAAAGTCACCCGTTCAAAGACTCAGGAGCGGACATGGTTCCACTTCCCGGCTGTTGCCACTCCTGTTGTTGTTGCTACTCCTGTTGTTATTGTTGCTGCTGCTCCTGTTGCTGTTGTGTTGTAGTTGTTGCGGCTTCTGTTGCTATTATTACTGCCTGTTGTTGCTGCCTGCTGTAGTTATTGTTGCTCCTGTTGCTTCTGCGACTTTAAGTATATGTCCAGCTCCCTCTTGAAGGGAGCCAAGGGGTCTATTGGTAATTCCCCTTATGATTGGTGCAAGGCTGTTGAACGGTCTTGGGCCCCCGACACTTATTGTGTTTTCTCTTATTGTATCAATGGCGCCACTACTTTTCATTGGGGGAATTTTGCACTGCTTGCCCAGTCTTTTGCTTTCGTAAGGAGTGATTTTTGTGCAGATTAGGTACTATTGCTTCTAGGATTTTCCAAGTGTAAATTATGATATATCTCTCTCGCCTGCGCTCCAGTGAGTACAAGTCAAGTGCTTCCAAACGTTCCCAGTAATTGAGGTGTTTGACGGAACTTATATCTGCAGTAAAAGTTCTCTGTACACTCTCTAGATGTGCAGTTTCACCTGCCTTGAATGGGGATGTTACTGTACAACAATATTCCAGCATAGAGAGAACAACTGATTTAAAAAGTCATCAGTGGCTTGGCATCTCTTGATTTGAACATTCTCATTATTCATCCTATCCTTTTCTTCGCAGATGTGATAGTGGCACTGTTGTGATCCTTGAAAGTGAGATCCTCAGACATTACCACTCCCAGGCCCCTCATTACTTTCCGCTCTACTGTATGACTAGAGTTGGTAGTATACTCAGTTCTAGTTATTATCTCCTCCAGTTTTCCATAACGGAGAATTGGAATTTGTCTTCATTAAACATCATATTGTTTTCCGTTGCCCATTGGAAAACTTGGTTATATCTTCTTGGAGGTTAACCGTGTCCTCAATGATGACAGTCTCATGCAGTTCCTAGTAACGTCAGTAAAGGAAGACTCGGTGCTATGGATTACATCTCTATGTTTGATATGAGGATGAGGAACAGGATGGGGAGAATACCGTGTCTTGTGAAACAGAGCTTTTCACGATTTAACTCTGTTTACCACTACTCTTTGTGTTCGATTGCTTAGAAAGTGGAAGATCCATTACCCTACTTTGCCAGTTATCCCTTTAGTACGCATTTTGTGTACTGTTACACCATGATCGCACTTGTCTAAGGCTTTTGCAAAGTATGTGTATACTGCATCTGCATTCTGTCTGTCTTCCAGAGCCTCCAAGACCGTATCATAGTGATCTAGTAGTTGCAAGAAGCATTAGCGACCTGCTCTGAGGACTGGAGAGGACTAATCTAATTCTCTCTGACATCAGAAAATCTGCCTCTGTTGTCTGTTATGACAAAAGAGCGAAACTTTTTCTCATCTGTAGCTTTTTGTGCGCCTTTTTTTATACATAAGTGTCAGTTCAACATTTAGGTCCAGGACAAAAGGGTGTTTGGAGCCATTGGTAACAGATTTTCACCATTCAGGTCCAGGATCAAAGGGTCTTTGGAGATACGGGTAACAGTTGTTCATCAGTTAGAGCCAAAGACCAAAGGGTCTTTGGAACCATTGGTATGAGATTTTCCCCATTCAAGTCTATAACCATAAGGTCTTTGGAACCAATGTTAACAGATTTTCACCATTCGGGTCCAGGACCGTAGGGTCTATGGAGCCATTGTTAACAGTTTTTCACCATTCAGGTCTAGGACCAAAGGGTCTCTGGAGTCACTGGCATGAGATTTTCACTATTCAGCTCCAGGACCAAAGGGTCTTTGGCAGCTGGGCTCAAGCTTCGTCGCTCTGAAACATGAAGGTAAAACTTTCTTAAGTGGCAGCTTTGAAGCTCTTGAAGCAGAGTTTCCAACTGGCTCCTGTAAACACATCTTGCTTATAATTGTGTTATGCTAGAGAGAAAGAGAAAGAGAGAGAGAGATAGATAGAGAGAGAGAGAGAGAGAGAGAGAGAGAGAAAGTTGACGTTTGGAAAGGCAGTTAAATTCTACGGAGTAAGCTTGTCTTTGTCCTCTGTTGCAAGTCGCGAGTGCATAGCAAAGCTCATCTTGGTACTCTCGGGTGTTCTAGGGTTCCCAGGTTCTAGATAGTATCTTTTAGTTTCTTTAAGCTTGTTCTTTTAGTTTATTGTTCCTAAATTTAATGTTTAAACATAATTTTGGGGGCGAATTCCATGGCCGCAATTGAAGAAATATTCATAATAATAATAATAATAATAATAATAATAATAATAATAATAATAATAATAATAATAATAGTGATGATAATAAAGAGTGACAATAATTATAATAATAACAAGTGATCATAATAATACCCACGTCATTTATCTCACGAGCAATTATGACTTCTCAAGAATGTAACTTGTTTTGTAGTGGTAACCCAGGTGCAAGTGTTGCCACCTGTCAACACCTGCAACATTCGGTAACGTAGTGTGGAATGAAACAGTCTTAAGTGGATGGAAAAGAAAATGAAAATACAAGTTATAGAATGGGAAAAAAATGACAGTTTGTAAAGTGGAAGTCAAGTGAAATCTATTAGATTTTTGTAAGTAGATATCTTAAAACATTCACTGTCACGCACTTGTTGCTGTATATACCCGAGTCGATACGCTTAGTTTCAAACTTATTGGACACCATTGCATATATATACTTTATTGTAAGAACTCATTCCAGTGGTTTGTTTTGCTTTCACAGTGGTTAAGTTTATCAGTAATTGGTTTCAAGTTTTGCAGTCTTATCCTGGTCCTAATCATCTGATAAGAGATTAGATAGAGTATCTGTGGCGGGTGTTGTGATGATTGGAGTGGTGGTGGTGGTGACAGCAGGGGCAGGGTGAAGTGGTGAAAGGCTAGAGAAACTTGTGGGTGGTGGCTGGGGCTGGCCTTGAGTTGGCTGGACGTGTACTGGACCTGGTGAGTATAGTGTTAGTGGCGTCGATCCGCCGCTGCTGCTGCCGCAGTGTGAAGTTAATATCACAGTGAGGTGTTGGTGCTCTCTCGACCTGTTAAGCGATTTTGAAGGGTGTAGCTTTCTTAAACGGTAGTGTTGTGTGTGATACTGACACGGTATTGATACGTGTTGTGTGTGATACTGGCACGGTATTGATACGTGTTGTGTGTGATACTGGCACGGTATTGATACGTGTTGTGTGTGATACTGACACGGTATTGATACGTGTTGTGTGTGATACTGACACGGTATTGATACGTGTTGTGTATGATACTGACACGGTATTGATACGTGTGTGTCATACTGAAACTGTAGTGGTACGTGGTGTGTGGTACTGACACGGTATTGATACGTGGTGTGTGATACTGACACGGTATTGATACGTGGTGTGTGATACTGACACGGTATTAATACGTATTGTGTGTGATACTGGCACATGACGTGTGTGATACTGAAATGGTAGTGATTAGTGACGTGTGTGATACTGAAACTAGTGACATGTGTGGTATTAAACGGTAATGATACATGCAATACTAAAACGGTAATATTGTACGTGGTACTCAAATATTAGTTTTACGTAACCTTTTGAAACTAAATTACGTGTGTGGGCTGAAACTACCGGTACGTAGCGGTGTGACAGTGAAGCCTTGGTGTTGCAAAACTGTGCAGTAGCGAGTGATGAGATATAATACAGTGAGTGAACATACTTAAATGGAAATAATATTTCAACTACAGTGTGTGGTACTTAAACTAGTGTTTGTTATTTAAACTACAGTGTGTGGTACTTAAACTACAGTGTGTGGTACTTAAACTACAGTGTGTGGTACTTAAACTAGTGTTTGTTATTTAAACTACAGTGTGTGGTACTTAAACTACAGTGTGTGGTACTTAAACTACAGTGTGTGGTACTTAAACTAGTGTTTGTTATTTAAACTACAGTGTGTGGTACTTAAACTACAGTGTGTGGTACTTAAACTAGTGTTTGTTATTTAAACTACAGTGTGTGGTACTTAAACTACAGTGTGTGGTACTTAAACTAGTGTTTGTTATTTAAACTACAGTGTGTGGTACTTAAACTACAGTGTGTGGTACTTAAACTACAGTGTGTGGTACTTAAACTAGTGTTTGTTATTTAAACTACAGTGTGTGGTACTTAAACTACAGTGTGTGGTACTTAAACTAGTGTTTGTTATTTAAACTACAGTGTGTGGTACTTAAACTACAGTGTGTGGTACTTAAACTAGTGTTTGTTATTTAAACTACAGTGTGTGGTACTTAAACTACAGTGTGTGGTACTTAAACTAGTGTTTGTTACTTAAACTACAGCGTGTGTTACTTAAACTACAGTGTGTGGTATTTAAACTACAGTGTGTGGTACTTAAACTAGTGTTTGTTACTTAAACTACAGTGTGTGTTACTTAAACTACAGTGTGTGTTACTTAAACTACAGTGTGTGGTACTTAAACTAGTGTTTGTTACTTAAACTACAGCGTGTGTTACTTAAACTACAGTGTGTGGTATTTAAACTACAGTGTGTGGTACTTAAACTAGTGTTTGTTACTTAAACTACAGTGTGTGGTACTTAAACTAGTGTTTGTTACTTAAACTACAGCGTGTGTTACTTAAACTACAGTGTGTGGTATTTAAACTACAGTGTGTGGTACTTAAACTAGTGTTTGTTACTTAAACTACAGCGTGTGGTACTTAAACTAGTGTGTTACTTAAACTACAGTGTGTGGTACTTAAACTACAGTGTGTGGTACTTAAACTAGTGTTTGTTACTTAAACTACAGTGTGTGGTACTTAAACTACAGTGTGTTACTTAAATTACAGTGTGTGGCACTTAAACTACAGTGTTTGTTGTTTAAACTGCAATGTTTGTTACTTAAACTACAGTGTATGGTACTTAAACTAGTGTGTGGTACTTAAATTACAATGTTATTTAAGCTAGTGTGTGGTACTTAAACTACAGTGTTTGTTGCTTAGACTACAATGTTTGTTACTTAAGCTACAGTGTTTGTTACTTAAACTAGTGCGTGTTATTTAAACTACAGCGTTTGTTACTTAAACTACAGTGCGTTACTTAAACTACAGTGTGTGGTACTTAAACTACAGTGTGTTACTTAAACTACAGTGTTTGTTACTTAAACTATAGTGTGTTACTTAAACTACAGTGTGTTACTTAAACTACAGTGAGTTAAACTACAGTGTGTGGTACTTAAATTACAGTGAGTTAAACTACAGTGTGTGGTACTTAAACTACAGTGAGTTAAACTACAGTGTGGTACTTAAACTACAGTGAGTTAAACTACAGTGTGTGGTACTTAAACTACAGTGAGTTAAACTACAGTGTGTGGTACTTAAATTACAGTGTGTTACTTAAACTACAGTGTTTGTTACTTAAACTACAGTGTGTTACTTAAACTACAGTGTGTTACTTAAACTACAGTGTTTGTTACTTAAACTATAGTGTGTTACTTAAACTACAGTGTTTGTTACTTAAACTATAGTGTGTTACTTAAACTACAGTGTTTGTTACTAAAACTATAGTGTGTTACTTAAACTACAGTGAGTTAAACTACAGTGTGTGGTACTTAAACGTTTGTACATTTTTAACTCTGAGCATTTCAATGGAAGGTGCACAGTGTGTGGTACTAATATGAAAATGATATATTGTATGGTGATAAAACAGATGTGGTACAGTGCGTAGTTCTGAAACAGAAGAGGTACAGTGAATCTATTTATCCTCTTATCAGAGGAAATCCCGTAGTGAGAGCATATACAACAATAATTTCTTCTACTTCACTATATGAACCAGCCTGGGAGGTTTCCTTCAGCGTGTACAAACACTACACACTGATAATACATTCAAGAACAAAAGAGCACATTACCGTGACTGGAACAATATACAAATAACTCGTACATATGACAGCAGAGATAACGACGACGTTTCGGTATAAACCCAGTAAAACTTATATTAAACAGATAACCAAATTTAAAATTCATCCACAACACATCAAAAACACGAAAGCATGCACTTGGGTTCCTCTCCTGAATGTTGGCTTGTCATGAACTGTTCCATTCACGGTATTGTGACTTAATGTTCTTCATCAGCTGCAGCACTTTTGGTAATACAGTGTGTAGTGAGTTGCAGGCAAGTGATGTTGCAAATAGTGATTAACACCGACAAGTTTGTATGAAACAAATTCGCAATGACTAGGACATTTTATGAAGAAAATGTCCTGGTTACTTCGTATGTGTCTTGCTTGCATCTAGTTCCAGTTTTCAAATCTGCATACAAATCACATACAAGGTGAATATGAATTGCCTAAGGAACCTTTGAGAGGTATCAATTTTGGCTGGATCTGATGGCCATGGAAGAAGGCATTTTCTAGGAGGCAGTGTCACTTGGCACTATCCAGTAGTGTTTACCTGGAGTTTACCTGGAGAGAGTTCCGGGGGTCAACGCCCCCGCGGGTGTGTCAGTTGTCGTGCAACAGTTTGCTGACAGTGTTACATTGTTCTACAGAATTTTCAATTATCCTCAAGAAAATCTGATAATGGGTGGCAATTTCCTCTTCCAGGTTCTTGACATTAGTTTTCTTGGCCTGAAATCAATTTCACTTAAACTGCATCTCATCCAGGCTGAAGTGCAGATGTAATAGGAAGTGGCATTCTGTCACTGCAGAGTGCTTAACAAGGTTCAGTACTAGTGCCACTTCCCTTGAAACTTCAGAACCTCTTCAGGCTTAAGATCATCTGCACAGTAGATTCCTTTAACTTCTAGTCCATCACCTTTGCCAACATTTCAAATTATCCCAGGTATGTCTCCCACAAAACTATTTAATCAACCTCTCCATTTTTTGTGTATCATTGCTAAGAGACACAACAATATGTATAAATATTTATTACAATTTATTTTTTGTTATACGACTTTCACTTATTTATATTTCATGTCATACATGTTTCTGATGACCTTTCGTGTAAAACAGAATGGAGGAAGGAGCTACAGGTGGTATGGAATGTGAGGAGGAGGAGCAGAACAAGGACGCAATTAACCTGCGTCAGTGTATCAGCCAGGCTCTCAAGACCTCAGTTAGAGATGCGCTGGCGCTCCTCTATCGTGAAAGGTGATAACTGTCATGCACTTGGGGATAGTGTGAGAGCTACCATGCACTAAGGGGTATGTGAGAGCTTTCATGCCGTAGGGTTATTGTGAAAGCTATCATGTACTTGGGGATATTGTGAAAGTTTTCATGTTGTAAACTGTTTTCCCTTTGGAAGGAGGGAAGGGGAGGCAGGAATTAATTGACGGAGGGCGCTTCAGTTGTAATATGCAGTATTATTACATAAAAAATGTTAATAGTATTTTTATTATTAGAACATATTATTTTGTACCGAAATAGGTCAGCATGCTTTTACTGCAGTATATTAACCTTGATTATCCATATAACAAAGATTCCCCATGGCACACCCTAACACACGGCCTTATGATGTACTCAACGCTCACGGCTGGGCTCGTACACTGCTCAAGCGTAATCCCCAAATGAGTGAGAGGATCAAGGAGAACATTGTGGACAAGCTGGACGTGTCAGCCCTTGGCATTTTGCTGCGTTATGGATGTGGGCTGTCAACCAATGATAAGATGTGGAAAAATCCCTTTAGTTTAGAAGGTGAGCAGTTAAAATATAGTTGGGCTGTGTGAGTATGTTTTGCAAGTGTGTCATCTGGCAGATTAAAAGATAAGTTCAGTTTCTTTCATAGAACCCTTCAGGGTAGGATGGAGGGACAAGAAGGAATGCTTACAAAGGGCTCTTTATCTGAGGAACTGAAGTTACCCTATTCTGAATCACACCTCATTACCTCCCATGATTACTGTATTTTTCAGAATATAAGGCGCGCCTTTTGTTCCCACAAAAAAACTTGGAAAATCACCTTGTGCCATATGCTCAAGGTCAGACTTAAGGCGAAGGGTAGTCCTTTAGTTACGCTTTATCCTACAGTAAGAGTAATTAGCCCTTGCATACAATTACCGATTTATCGTTATGATACTTGTCGTGCGTCTTATATACCAGAAAATACGGTGTATAAAATGCATTCACAGTAATTGTACAGTGTACTAAGATTAATCCAATTGTAAGGATCTTATCTCATCTATATTGGTGGGAAGGTTTTAACGGTTATAAAAGTTTCTTTGATTACTTTATGTTGCAAGTTCTTGTGTCTGCATGAGTCTCATCTGTTCTGTATTGAATTTTTTTTTAATACTTGCAATAGTTCCTTTTTGCATATTGTATCTGGCCACTCTTGGCTGTGATCGGAATCCACCTCATGTGATCAGAATATTTGTTAAGAAAAATGAGACACAGGGTTTTATCATTGGCTGCTGGAAGAGGATCAGTGATGTACAATTGGGGGTACTGTTAAGACCCTCTGATGGGGATCCTGTGATTTCATCTCTATGGTCAGGACTGGATAATTGCGTAAATAACCCACACTTAGGAGACTAAAACTTATGATGACATGTTGGTTTGACTTGGCTCGGTCTGATTTGGACCATTAACTAGACACACTGGTTAATGGTCCAAGGATGATTGCAGTCTGGCAGTCATGATGTCACAAACTGGATATTATTGTTATTATAATCAAGGGGAAGCGCAAAACCCGGAGGATTATACAGCGCCTGGGGGGGGGGGGATGTGGAAGGCATTCAGGCTTAATTCGGGGAACTGGAGCACAGATCCAATTCCCTAAATCAAGAGCCCCTCACCAACATCAAGGAACCTTCCTTGAGGGGACAAACTGTATAACGAGGCATAGCAAGGCTGTATAGTGTAGCAGTTAACTACAGTCAGGGATACATAGCTGGGGTCTTCATTCCAGTATTCTCATTAGTGCTTATCTTCTCTCAACTCATCTCTTAGGACCAACCTCTGACTCTGTATTGAAGCTGAGCATGTGGGCAGCTCTAGGTCTGACCACCACCTCTAGAGGACTAATTTTTGTTACCTATAAAGGCATCACATTTATAGGGAATATTCAGAAGCTGCGTGATCTACGGAATGAGGATGCTCACTGGACACAAACGACCTGCTCTAAAGATGATCTAGAGACCACCTGGATGCAGCTGGTTGAGGCTGTAAGAAACGTCCTCCACCTGGGTGGCCTTACCAAACATCAGCCCAAAATCATGCAACAACTGAAAGACATTATTCACTCATCCGTGATGTACCTACAAAGTGAGTGCCTCTCAGTCAGTACAATCCCAAAATTACAGAAGCATATAACAGAGCAGAGTTTATTATCAAAATCAAAAAGGGTTATTTGCCAAATTTTTCTTTTTTCTCATATACGTAAACAGCATTCTGAGAACAGTTAGATAGCAGGTATACCTTGTGATTAGTGGAAGGAGGATCGAGCCTTCACAGTGTTTTGTGCTGATTGACCAAAATGACCCCACACTGATTTAGAGCTTAATACAAAGTAAATAATATAAGCCAAGCTCACCAATAAGATTAATAAGAATACACAAGCAAGACAGAAGTACTTTCCCTGACGTTTCTAAGTAAACAATGAGTTTTTCCAGCTGGCACTGTTCTTGGGTAATACCATTAAGCAATGTATAAAGAAAAAATTAGTCTCATACTGTATTCTAGCTCTAAATAATGCAGCTGTTTCAGTCTCAAAGTTGCAAGAGAAGCTTTGTCGTTGCAAGAGAAGCATTCTGTCGTTGCAAGAGAAGCTTTGTCGTTGCAAGAGAAGCTTTGTCGTTGCAAGAGAAGCTTTGTCGTTGCAAGAGAAGCTTTGTCGTTGCAAGAGAAGCTTTGTCGTTGCAAGAGAAGCTTTGTCGTTGCAAGAGAAGCTTAGTCTCTCAGTTGCTCTTGTCTCAGCATTCACTGCTCCTTCAAATACACAGAAATCCATCATCTGAAAATACTGTAGGAAATGAAGTGTCATATACAGTCAATGTAAAAATTAAACTACATATGTGTATTCATATGTAAGTTTAAAATAATTTAAAAAAATAATAGAAGTAGAAATGTTAGTTAAATTAATTGTAACCATAAGTAATGATCTGTAAAAGTGATCACATATGGAGAATTTTCACTCCCTTCAGAAAAGATCCGGAATGAGCTTCTGGAAACCTACAGGAATAACCGCAAGACAACACTGATGCCTCTCTTATGGGCCGGCAAGGACTATGACTTCCACCACCACGTCAGCAAGACTTACACCAGCACCAGATTCACAGTTCTTAATGATGGGTGAGTTTACTTACACCAGCACCAGATTCACAGTTCTTAATGATGGGTGAGTTTACTTACACCAGCACCAGATTCACAGTTCTTAATGATGGGTGAGTTTACTTACACCAGCACCAGATTCACAGTTCTTAATGATGGGTGAGTTTACTTACACCAGCACCAGATTCACAGTTCTTAATGATGGGTGAGTTTACTTACACTTAATGATGGGTGAGTTTACTTACACCAGCACCTGATTCACAGTTCTTAATGATGGGTGAGTTTATTTAGGGACAGGTACACATAAGTACAATTATCATACATAGTGTAAATGATCAAGGATTACCCAAAAAAGAGTCAAAGTTACTTATTTATTCTTTTGTGGACTCTCATTGTTTGCTATTTTTTTATGTTGGATAATTTGTTTATCCATAATTAGCTAAAGTTCACTGGAGAAAAGTATAATATGGTGATTCAAGTTATTATTATCCAGCAATTGCATTTTTTTTCACAATTTCAGTAAATTTTATAATCTGCAGCTACATATTCCAAACTTATAGGGCATCATACTTCTTAAAAATATCAGCGTGAATATTTTGAATTCAGAAGAGGCATATGCTTTAGTGAATGGAAATCAGTATCACTGTTTAATCAAATTGGCAAATTGGAACTTTTGCTGGAAAACACACCAGGGTTGAAGTTCACTGAAAGAGGCATTCTCAAATTATAGCATGGAGGCTAACAATTCCAAAAAAAATTAACTCCAGGTGGGCCCTGCTTATACAGCAGGTTAGGTTCTGGGCTGCTGCTGTTAAGTAAAAATCACTGTAAATTGAATCATAGTCTTTTCTCACTTTCAAATGCATATAAAAGTTTGATAATATGTTTACACTATTATATATTAAGTGGACAATAGAGTTAGGCCTACAAAATGCATATACAGTACACACATTACTTACCTTAAACTACTTCCATCCTTAGCTTATAGTAGCAGTGAATATATTGTAGGAAGTCTGAATAAATGAAGAATGGGTATAAATAAAGACCAATGCATTCGAAACACTGTAAAGTGAAACACTGTAAAGTGAAACACTGTAAAGTGAAACACTGTAAAGTGAAACACTGTAAAGTGAAACACTGTAAAGTGAAACACTGTAAAGTGAAATATTGTAAAGTGAAACACTGTAGTGAAACACTGTAAAGTGAAACACTGTAAAGTGAAACACTGTAAAGTGAGGCCTACCTGTGTTTTAGTATAATGATAAATTCGCTTGCATACAAAGTTTAATGGGTACTATCCTGGTCATAATGTGCATCATCTCATAGCTCGATCACTAGCGCACTCAGTTCACACACTGAGCTCCACTGGTCGATCCCCAATACAGCTGGAAAACATTAGGACATGTTTCCTTAAAATACCTGCTGTCCAGTTGTCAGCCATCAATAAAATGTATACCAGGGTGTTAGTTGATTTGTATAGATCGCATCCTGGGACAAAACTGATCTAATTTGCTCAAAATGCTGCAAAAAAGCAATAAATGACATGCCCATGCAATCTGCCCCAAGCCCAGACTTGTGGAACTTCGTGTTCATCAAGAACTGCAAGATGCCCCTTTCATGTGCCTTTAGCATTCAGTGGAGAGTGAGTTTACTTACACCAGCACCAGACTCACAGTTCTTAATGATGGGTGAGTTTACTTACACCAGCACCAGATTCATAGTTCTTTATGATGGGTGAGTTTACTTACACCAGCACCAGATTCACAGTTCTTTATGATGGGTGAGTTTACTTACACCAGCAACAGATTCACAGTTCTTTATGATGGGTGAGTTTACTTACACCAGCACCAGATTCATAGTTCTTTATGATGGGTGAGTTTACTTACACCAGCACCAGATTCACAGTTCTTTATGATGGGTGAGTTTACTTACACCAGCACCAGATTCACAGTTCTTTATGATGGGTGAGTTTACTTACACCAGCACCAGATTCACAGTTCTTAATGATGGGTGAGTTTACTTACACCAGCACCAGATTCACAGTTCTTAATGATGGGTGAGTTTATTTAGGGACAGGTACACATAAGTACAATTATCATACATAGTGTAAATGATCAAGGATTACCCAAAAAAAGAGTCAAAGTTACTTATTTATTCTTTTGTGGACTCTCATTGTTTGCTATTTTTTTATGTTGGATAATTTGTTTATCCATAATTAGCTAAAGTTCACTGGAGAAAAGTATAATATGGTGATTCAAGTTATTATTATCCAGCAATTGCATTTTTTTTTACAATTTCAGTAAATTTTATAATCTGCAGCTACATATTCCAAACTTATAGGGCATCATACTTCTTAAAAATATCAGCGTGAATATTTTGAATTCAGAAGAGGCATATGCTTTAGTGAATGGAAATCAGTATCACTGTTTAATCAAATTGGCAAATTGGAACTTTTGCTGGAAAACACACCAGGGTTGAAGTTCACTGAAAGAGGCATTCTCAAATTATAGCATGGAGGCTAACAATTCCAAAAAAAATTTAACTCCAGGTGGGTCCTGCTTATACAGCAGGTTAGGTTCTGGGCTGCTGCTGTTAAGTAAAAATCACTGTAAATTGAATCATAGTCTTTTCTCACTTTCAAATGCATATAAAAGCTTGATAATATGTTTACACTATTAGGTAGTAGGTTGGTAGACAGCAACCACCCAGGGAAGTACTACCGTCCTGCCAGATGACTGTGAAACAAAAACCTGTAACTGTTTTGCATGATGGTAGGATTGCTGGTTTCTTTTTCTGTCTCATAAACACGCTAAGATAACAGGGATATCTTGCTACTCCTACTTACACTTTGGTCACACTTCATAGACACGCACATGCATATATATATATATACATACATCTAGGTTTTTCTCCTTTTTCTAAATAGCTCTTGTTCTTTTTATTTCTTCTATTGTCCATGGGGAAGTGGAAAAGAATCTTTCCTCCGTAAGCCATGCGTGTCGTATGAGGCGACTAAAATGCCGGGAGCAATGGGCTAGTAACCCCTTCTCCTGTATACAATTACTAAAAAAGAGAAGAAGAAAAACTTTATAAAACTGGGTTGCTTAAATGTGCGTGGATGTAGTGCGGATGACAAGAAACAGATGATTGCTGATGTTATGAATGAAAAGAAGTTGGATGTCCTGGCCCTAAGCGAAACAAAGCTGAAGGGGGTAGGAGAGTTTCAGTGGGGGGAAATAAATGGGATTAAATCTGGAGTATCTGAGAGAGTTAGAGCAAAGGAAGGGGTAGCAGTAATGTTAAATGATCAGTTATGGAAGGAGAAAAGAGAATATGAATGTGTAAATTCAAGAATTATGTGGATTAAAGTAAAGGTTGGATGCGAGAAGTGGGTCATAATAAGCGTGTATGCACCTGGAGAAGAGAGGAATGCAGAGGAGAGAGAGAGATTTTGGGAGATGTTAAGTGAATGTATAGGAGCCTTTGAACCAAGTGAGAGAGTAATTGTGGTAGGGGACTTGAATGCTAAAGTAGGAGAAACTTTTAGAGAGGGTGTGGTAGGTAAGTTTGGGGTGCCAGGTGTAAATGATAATGGGAGCCCTTTGATTGAACTTTGTATAGAAAGGGGTTTAGTTATAGGTAATACATATTTTAAGAAAAAGAGGATAAATAAGTATACACGATATGATGTAGGGCGAAATGACAGTAGTTTGTTGGATTATGTATTGGTAGATAAAAGACTGTTGAGTAGACTTCAGGATGTACATGTTTATAGAGGGGCCACAGATATATCAGATCACTTTCTAGTTGTAGCTACACTGAGAGTAAAAGGTAGATGGGATACAAGGAGAATAGAAGCATCAGGGAAGAGAGAGGTAAAGGTTTATAAACTAAAAGAGGAGGCAGTTAGGGTAAGATATAAACAGCTATTGGAGGATAGATGGGCTAATGAGAGCATAGGCAATGGGGTCGAAGAGGTATGGGGTAGGTTTAAAAATGTAGTGTTAGAGTGTTCAGCAGAAGTTTGTGGTTACAGGAAAGTGGGTGCAGGAGGGAAGAGGAGCGATTGGTGGAATGATGATGTAAAGAGAGTAGTAAGGGAGAAAAAGTTAGCATATGAGAAGTTTTTACAAAGTAGAAGTGATGCAAGGAGGGAAGAGTATATGGAGAAAAAGAGAGAAGTTAAGAGAGTGGTGAAGCAATGTAAAAAGAGAGCAAATGAGAGAGTGGGTGAGATGTTATCAACAAATTTTGTTGAAAATAAGAAAAAGTTTTGGAGTGAGATTAACAAGTTAAGAAAGCCTAGAGAACAAATGGATTTGTCAGTTAAAAATAGGAGAGGAGAGTTATTAAATGGAGAGTTAGAGGTATTGGGAAGATGGAAGGAATATTTTGAGGAATTGTTAAATGTTGATGAAGATAGGGAAGCTGTGATTTCGTGTATAGGGCAAGGAGGAATAACATCTTGTAGGAGTGAGGAAGAGTCAGTTGTGAGTGTGGGGGAAGTTCGTGAGGCAGTAGGTAAAATGAAAGGGGGTAAGGCAGCCGGGATTGATGGGATAAAGATAGAAATGTTAAAAGCAGGTGGGGATATAGTTTTGGAGTGGTTGGTGCAATTATTTAATAAATGTATGGAAGAGGGTAAGGTACCTAGGGATTGGCAGAGAGCATGCATAGTTCCTTTGTATAAAGGCAAAGGGGATAAAAGAGAGTGCAAAAATTATAGGGGGATAAGTCTGTTGAGTGTACCTGGTAAAGTGTATGGTAGAGTTATAATTGAAAGAATTAAGAGTAAGACGGAGAATAGGATAGCAGATGAACAAGGAGGCTTTAGGAAAGGTAGGGGGTGTGTTGACCAGGTGTTTACAGTGAAACATATAAGTGAACAGTATTTAGATAAGGCTAAAGAGGTCTTTGTGGCATTTATGGATTTGGAAAAGGCGTATGACAGGGTGGATAGGGGGGCAATGTGGCAGATGTTGCAAGTGTATGGTGTAGGAGGTAGGTTACTGAAAGCAGTGAAGAGTTTTTACGAGGATAGTGAGGCTCAAGTTAGAGTATGTAGGAAAGAGGGGAATTTTTTCCCAGTAAAAGTAGGCCTTAGACAAGGATGTGTGATGTCACCGTGGTTGTTTAATATATTTATAGATGGGGTTGTAAGAGAAGTAAATGCGAGGGTCTTGGCAAGAGGCGTGGAGTTAAAAGATAAAGAATCACACACAAAGTGGGAGTTGTCACAGCTGCTCTTTGCTGATGACACTGTGCTCTTGGGAGATTCTGAAGAGAAGTTGCAGAGATTGGTGGATGAATTTGGTAGGGTGTGCAAAAGAAGAAAATTAAAGGTGAATACAGGAAAGAGTAAGGTTATGAGGATAACAAAAAGATTAGGTGATGAAAGATTGAATATCAGATTGGAGGGAGAGAGTATGGAGGAGGTGAACGTATTCAGATATTTGGGAGTGGACGTGTCAGCGGATGGGTCTATGAAAGATGAGGTGAATCATAGAATTGATGAGGGAAAAAGAGTGAGTGGTGCACTTAGGAGTCTGTGGAGACAAAGAACTTTGTCCTTGGAGGCAAAGAGGGGAATGTATGAGAGTATAGTTTTACCAACGCTCTTATATGGGTGTGAAGCGTGGGTGATGAATGTTGCAGCGAGGAGAAGGCTGGAGGCAGTGGAGATGTCATGTCTGAGGGCAATGTGTGGTGTGAATATAATGCAGAGAATTCGTAGTTTGGAAGTTAGGAGGAGGTGCGGGATTACCAAAACTGTTGTCCAGAGGGCTGAGGAAGGGTTGTTGAGGTGGTTCGGACATGTAGAGAGAATGGAGCGAAACAGAATGACTTCAAGAGTGTATCAGTCTGTAGTGGAAGGAAGGCGGGGTAGGGGTCGGCCTAGGAAGGGTTGGAGGGAGGGGGTAAAGGAGGTTTTGTGTGCGAGGGGCTTGGACTTCCAGCAGGCATGCGTGAGCGTGTTTGATAGGAGTGAATGGAGACAAATGGTTTTTAATACTTGACGTGCTGTTGGAGTGTGAGCAAAGTAACATTTATGAAGGGATTCAGGGAAACCGGCAGGCCGGACTTGAGTCCTGGAGATGGGAAGTACAGTGCCTGCACTCTGAAGGAGGGGTGTTAATGTTGCAGTTTAAAAACTGTAGTGTAAAGCACCCTTCTGGCAAGACAGTGATGGAGTGAATGATGGTGAAAGTTTTTCTTTTTCGGGCCACCCTGCCTTGGTGGGAATCGGCCGGTGTGATAATAAAAAAAAAAAAAAAAAAAAAAAAAAAAAAAAAAAAAAAAAAAAAAAAAAAAAAAAAAAAAAAAAAAAAAAAAAAAAAAAAAAAAAAAATAATAATAATAATATTATATATTAAGTGGACAATAGAGTTAGGCCTACAAAATGCATATACAGTACACACATTACTTACCTTAAACTACTTCCATCCTTAGCTTATAGTAGCAGTGAATATATTGTAGGAAGTCTGAATAAATGAAGAATGGGTATAAATAAAGACCAATGCATTCGAAACACTGTAAAGTGAAACACTGTAAAGTAAAACACTGTAAAGTGAAACACTGTAAAGTGAAACACTGTAAAGTGAAACATTGTAAAGTGAAACACTGTAAAGTGAAACACTGTAAAGTGAAACACTGTAAAGTGAAACACTGTAAAGTGAAACACTGTAAAGTGAAACACTGTAAAGTGAAACACTGTAAAGTGAAACACTGTAAAGTGAAACACTGTAAAGTGAAACACTGTAAAGTGAAACACTGTAAAGTGAAACACTGTAAAGTGAGGCCTACCTGTGTTTTAGTATAATGATAAATTCGCTTGCATACAAAGTTTAATGGGTACTATCCTGGTCATAATGTGCATCATCTCATAGCTCGATCACTAGCGCACTCAGTTCACACACTGAGCTCCACTGGTCGATCCCCAATACAGCTGGAAAACATTAGGACATGTTTCCTTAAAATACCTGCTGTCCAGTTGTCAGCCATCAATAAAATGTATACCAGGGTGTTAGTTGATTTGTATAGATCGCATCCTGGGACAAAACTGATCTAATTTGCTCAAAATGCTGCAAAAAAGCAATAAATGACATGCCCATGCAATCTGCCCCAAGCCCAGACTTGTGGAACTTCGTGTTCATCAAGAACTGCAAGATGCCCCTTTCATGTGCCTTTAGCATTCTGTGGAGAGGGAGCATGGACACAGGTGTCATCCCAGTCAGTAAATATAATAGACATAGCCCCACTCCACAAAGGTGGCAGTAAAGTAATTGAAAAGAATTACAGCCCATTAGCACTAATGTCCCACATCATAATAATCTTTGAAATGGTTCTAAGAAGCAAGATTACTAACCACTTAAATACTCATCAGTTACACAACCCTGGGCAGCATGGGTTTAGACCTGGTCACTCCTACCTATCCCAACTACTGGACCACTATGACATAATCTTGGATGCTATGGAGGACAAACTCAATGCGGATGTAGTATACACAGACTTTGCTAAAGCCTTTGACAAGTGCAATCATGGTGTAACAGCACACAAACTGTGTGATAAAGGAATAACAGGAAAAGTTGGTAGATGGATCTATAACTTACTAACAAACAGAACACAAAGAGTAATAGTAAAAAGAGTAAAGTCTAAGGCAGATACAGTGAAAAGCTCTGTTCCACAAGGCACAGTACTCGCTCCCATCCTGTTCCTCATCTTCACATCTGACATAGACGGAAATGTAAGCCTCAGCACTGATGATACCCGAATTTGCATGACATCGTCATCCATCGAAGACACTGCAAGTCTCCAAGCAGACATCAACCAAATCTTTAAATGGGCCTCAGAAAACAATATGAAATTTAGTGAAGACAAATTTCAATTACTCCGATATGGAAAACTCGAGGAAACTAAAACTGAATTTGAATATAAAACAAATTCCAACCGCACAATAGAGCTTTAAACTAATGTGAAGATCTAGGAGTGATAATGTCAGAGGATCATACTTTCAAAGATCACAACAATGTCTCTGTCACATCTAGGAAAATGATAGGATGGATAATGAGAGCCTTCAAAACTAGGGATGCCAAGCCCATGACGATTTTCTTCAAATCGATTGTTTTCTCTAGGTTGAAATATTGTACACTAAGGGTCCCTTTCAGACAAAATTATAGACCTGGAGAATGTACAGATAACTTTCATGGCATGTATAAGTATGATAAAGCATCTAAATTACTGAGAACAGTTGAAGTCCCTTGATTTGTATTCCCTGGATTTCAGGCAAGAAAGGTACATAATGATATATACTTGGAAAATCCTAAAGGGACTAGTCCAAATTCTACATATGAAAATCACTCACTACAAAAGCAAAAAGACTCGGCAGGCGATGCAACATCTCTCCCAAGAAGAGCAAGGGCGCCACGAGTATGCTGAGAAAACACAGCAAGTGTCAGGGGACCAAGACTGTTCCACTACCTTTCAGCATACATAAGAGTAATTACCAATAGACCCCTGGCTGTCTTCAAGAAGGCGCTGTGCAGGCACTTAAAAATCAGTACCTAACCCACCAAGCTGTGGTTCGCACTCTAATTTGCATGCAGCCAGCAGCAATAGCCTGGTTGATTAGGCTCTGATCCACAACATAGCCTGGTCACAGACCAGGCCACAGGGGCCTTGAACCCCGAAACTCTCTCCAGGTATAGTAATATGTCATTGATGTCAGCTAGGTCTGTATACCTTGTACATGTACTTATAGAAATAAAGATTATTATTATTATTATTATTATTATTACTACTACTACTACTACTACTACTACTACTACTACTACTACTACTACTACTACTACTACTACTACTACTACTATTAAATACTGAAGCCATTCATAAGAGACAGACTCAAATGTCGCACTGTTTAACACATAAACTCCAGGTAAACTCCAGGTAAAAGTGGCAGACGTGCACCTATGTATTTCAGTTTCACTCTGCTGTCATCAAAGTTAAGTACAGTGGACCCCCCATTATCGTAATCAATCCATTCCTCAGAGAGTGACTAAACCCGAGTCTGACAATTTCCGAATTCATTTTCCCACATAAGAAATAATGTAAATCCAATTAATCCATTCCAGACACCCAAAAGTATTAAAAAAAAAAAAATTTTTTTACATAGAAAATAGTGAGACATACAGAATAAAACAATAATAAAATGACACTTACCTTTGTTGAAGACTTGTTGATGTATGGAAGACGGGAGAAGGGGAGAGGAAGGAAGAGTTACTGTTGTTTGGAAGGGGAATCCCCTTCCATAAAGACTTCAGGTACCAAGTCCTTTTCTGGGGTTACTTCCCTTCTTTATTTTTTAGTGCCACTAGGACCAGCTTGAGAGTCACTGGACCCCTGTTGCTCTAAAAGTGTTCCAGAGAGGTTTGTTTCTGGTATATGTTAGGAACTGTGGCAGAGGCAGGGGAGTGTTGGGAGGCAGGACAATTATTATTATTATAATCAAGGGGGAAGCGCTAAACCCGGAGGATTATACAGCGCCTGGGGGGGATGTGGAAGGCATTCAGGCTTAATTCGGGGAACTGGAGCACAGATCCAATTCCCTAAATCAAGAGCCCCTCACCAACATCAAGGAACCTTCCTTGAGGGGACGGGGAGGCAGGACAAGATAGTCCTGTAATATGACACTAATATCAACTCTACGGCTTATTTATCTAGCAGAGTTCGTCTAATATGACATAATAAACAATATTAATAGCATAAAAACAGAATATATACTCTAAAATTAATAAAATATGTCATTATGTAGGTGGCGAGTGATGATGGGTTGATGTTGTTGGGTGTATAAGGGCCACTGAAAGATAAGCCTTGGCGGCAGCAGAGATGGCGGTGTTGTCAGTCGCCCTACATAACTCCAACAACATTGGAGGAGTCAGTTTCGTGCTGTCCTTTTTCTATCAATTAATCGCTTAACTTACTTGCTACACTGTTAATGCTACACTTTATCGCTGGCTGGTGCTATAGCCTTTATCAACTCCTGCTGCTTTAGTATCGTACATATCGCAGAATCAGCCCTTTACCAAAGGCTGGCAGGCACTAGAAAACTTCCTTGGGGCCCATGGTAGCTTATTTAGCAGTTACTAGCACTAAAAAGAATGGAATAATATGAAATGTATCATATGAACATGTGGGATCGTGCTCACTGGCTGATAAACAATGGTACACTGAGTGTCGGTTTGCTGTTGCTGTGGGTATGGGTTCGGGACAAATGACTATTACTGAGCTCCATGACGATCACCGAGCCAGTATTTTGACAAAAAAAATTACTGTTTCCGAATATTACGAAATCCAATGACTACGAAATCTGGGGGTCCACTATTTGAAACCAGGCAGCAGAGGCTGTTAAGTTATATAACCTATTCTTGGAATCTTGGAATGGATTGTGCAACTTTGGTCATTGAGCACTTGCACATCCCGATAGTTGCATGACTCTTGCCCTAGTTACCATACACTAGTGTTAAAAAATTGAAGCCAGCCAGATGAGGAATTCTTGTGTTATGAGTGAAATTTGGAGGAAAAAAGGAAAATGAAAAAATATTCAGGCAATTACTTAAAGATCCATCTTCAAAGATGAACAAAAATGAAAAAAATAGACAATAATTTAAAGGCCCCTTTAGGGATACTTAAGTATGTCTCAAATGTCATATTTGCTTTACGTGGTCTTGTGTTTCCTTCTAGACCAAGCTGTAAAATTCCAATCCTTTACATGTCTATTAGAGATCAATAAACTTTAGCTCTGAATTGCTCATGTAACTTGTATGGTTTTAGTGTCTACTACTGTTTGAATCTACACCCACAGGATGACGATAGAAATGGATGGTAGCAACATGCTGGAGAAGCTTGCATCATCAAGAATGATAATACTTCAGGGAGAGACTGGCACAGGCAAGACCTCTCTCCTCCGCCACTATGCTGCCTCCTGGGCTGCCAACACACACACTAACATTTCAGGTCTCACCAGGGTGGAATACCTTGTTTTTCTAGACTGTACAGCAGTCTCTACGGCAACCTTCACACTCTCTGACATAATTCAAGAAATTCTCCCAAACACTTACAGCATTAGCAAACCCTCAACCATTCTCAAGAAGCTGTCAGAAGCTCAGGATAAAGTGATGTTCTTGATTGATGCCTTCGATGAAAGGCTTGAGGCCTTCATGAATTCTTTCAAAGACCTCCAGAAGAAGTGTTCAAAGGCCCTCTTTGTGGTGACAACGAGGCCTCATTGCACATTGTCTGTTACTAAGTTGTGCGAGGAGAAGCCTGTGGTGGTGACGGCCCACGGCTTCAGTCGCTCAAGCGCCTTTGACTTTGCTACTAAACTCTTCAAAGCACAAGGTAAAGACGACGTAAAGGAGTTCTTCAATGCTGCCTCACCATATGAGGAACTGATAGCTATTCCACAGCTCTTGTGCTGGTCTTCCTTGTTTTGGATGAAGGAAGGCAATGATTGTTTCTTAACTAGAGGAAAAGTTTTTGCCAAAATAACAGATTTTCTTTTAAGAAAACTATGTCACATCAATGGCAAAAGAATCATTGCTGGAGCATTGCCAAAAGAAGGTCAGCGTTGGCTGAGTGTTGTGGCTCGTGTGGCCTTTACACAAGCCAAGAATAACCATACATCCCTTAGTGAAAGTTCCAGTGATATTCAAAAACTGATAGAAAGTGCCAAGCAACTCAAATTTCGTCCATTTGAGGCACTTTCTTCTCTCATGCAATGTGATAGTTACATGACAGAAAAAGGAGAATACAATGTTTTTCAGTTTGTTCATAACTCTCATGCCAACTTTCTTGCAGCATACAACATTTCAGAAACTCTTCAGAACAGCAGAACTGGAACACTGACAAGTCTTTTTCAGGATTTCCAGGAGGATAGAAAGAAATCTATTATTTTATTTCTTGCAAGCCTTCTATTTAACAGGGACGAAAACGTCAATACCCTGATGATAAAAGATATAGCAAAACTATCCCAGGCATATGTAAACTTTTATGATATTAATTTCCTTCTGGAACTCATAGAGGAGAGTAGCTACAACACTGCTCTCATTAAGGCTCTGGCCAAAGAAATGTTTGGAGACCCAAGTGTCACTTCAACTGGGCTTCCAACAGCTTCAAGCACAACAGCCAAATACTTGTTTAATGGTCAACTGTGGCTACGACCAAAGGAACTTCGACATACTAAAGCGCTGCGTTTGTTTCTTTCACAAGCAAAACCACAGAGACTCCTCCTTCGGCTGTGTGAAGGTCCACATGCAGATAAAGAGATTCCAGTACGTGGCCACCAGGTACTGGAGGGGGATGCTGTAGCAGCGATGAACTTAGTAAACAAAGCCTATGGTGATGCTGTTCTTCCAGATCTGAGGGTGACTGATGTGACCATATCTTCCTCTCTGTCATGGCCCAAAAATCTTTGGTGGTTATCACTAGACAGGTGTCATATAAAGGCTGACTTTCATCTTCCTTCTGGATTACTTAAGCTGTCACTGTTAGAATGCACTGGTTTGGAATACATTACTTTTCCCTCCAGTTTTTTAAACGCATACTTTCAAAGCATGAGTCTTGACAAGCCACATTTACCTGTAACTGTTGAGACTATTGTAATAGAATCTTGTGAATTCAAGAACCTGGCATTTATCCCACCAGGAGTAAAACGTTTAAAAATTTACTCTTATGCAGTGACAGGAGACCTGGTTTTCCCTGATTCCTTAGAACACTTGATGATATCGGGCATTACAAAGGCTTATTGGTTCGTATGCGAGGTTATAGAGTACAGCAGCAGATTTATGCACAAACTGAGAGATGCCTTATCTATCTTACCACATCTGCAAAGTCTCAGTATCACCAACATTGCCCTGACGCCTGAAGCCTTTATTTGTTTCCTCCTAGACCACCAAGAGAAAAACCCAAGAGTGCAGCTGCTGGTAGAGAGCTTGTGTGAGCTGGAGGAAGACAGTAGTATGCATGATATCATCATGTCGACTATCATGGCCTCACGCCTCCCAGTAACAGTCAAGTTTGGGGACACAGTTGTTGTTGACAACATCGTTAGTTAGTTTAATATCTTCATTATGCACCCCATACCCATCCTCTGGGCTGTGGCCAAAAGATTACAGAGGTACATAATGACTCCAGGGTTTGATAGCTGAACAAGGTACAAAGGTAATGAACTTCAGGTAGATCTGGTCACAATCATGACAAGTTACAAAGGTGTTTACAGATTACAGTGGTACATAATGGGTCCAGGGACTGGGCTGAACAAGGTACAAAGGTAATGAATCATGTAAATAAATTTTCTTACGTTTATACATGGCTATAATCATGAACGAAATATAAAGTAATGAGCAATACACAAATCCACACCCGGTCACAACTGTAATGAGTTATTAGTGCAAATATTAATTGTTGGGTCACACACACACACACACAAATAGGTGAGTACTCACACACGAGCATACATAAACCATACCCCCGGCCGGGATTGAACCCGCGGTCATAGAGTCTCAAAACTCCAGCCCGTCGCGTCGCGTGGTTTGTTTGCAATCGTGTCATTACGATTTCTTGAGTCATGTTGAGAGCATACATACACACACGAGCACACGCATTCACACATGCATGAGTGCACAAATACACATGCAAACACAACTCACAGTTGAGAGGTTAAACAATTATGGTTCTGTAATAGTGTGAGTGTTTACCCACGTGTAAAAGAAAGGCCATTGCTATTACTATATCCATATCTCAACAGTGTTAATGTGAATAGGTAGAAGGGTACAGTTAATGTAGGAAGATTATTTTTATATTTTTGGTATATTTGTGAAAGATAAAGAACTTACTTTTATGGCATTTCTTTCAATGTTGATAATCAGAATATTTAATGGCCTACAAATGGTGCTGCAGTATTTTAGTGCAGCTTAGGATCAGATCGTTGGAGCAACTGGGATTGTTTAAATGATGAACACCTTTATAGACCTACATATTTTTAGAATCACTAAGTGTTTGTTACATATAGTATATGTAAACAGGTGATATGACAGTGGTTATTTTGCATATAAATATATATATATATATATATATATATATATATATATATATATATATATATATATATATATATATATATATATATATATATATATATATATATATATATATACATATATTATATATATATATATATATATATATATATATATATATATATATATATATATATATATATATATATATATTCAAAAACAACCTGTTGGAATTTATTGTACAAAAAACTCCACTGCAATCTTCATTTGTAAATATTACAGTGTCGTGGTCGTGGAGGGACTCTTCGCACCCTTACACAAAACAATAACATAACTGCGGAGATTAGTGTGCAAATTGATAGATTCCGTTTTAAGGATGATATATTTAGGTAGGTTTAAATTATTAGTGAATAATATTAGAATTAATAATATATCCTTAGACATTAATATTATGTTTTATTAGGTAATGAGATTAGATATATTGTGGCAACTAGCTTCTCTTGGAACAAGCAAGGATTGCTGGGAGCTTGCTAGACACAGGAGCACTCTTCTGTTAACAACAGTGGTTGATATAACAACCCAAATTAGCTCCAAGTTCAGTGACCCACACTGTCTTCAAAGTACTTGTCTGGTGGCCATGGAGAAAGAATGAAGAGGCTTCCTGACAAACTGTGGATATTCGTCTCTTCCCAGGCTCCCTTCGTGAGCATTACCCTTTGCATTAAATTTAGTAACAAGGTTGACTGATATTATTTTAGGAAATACAGGGTAATTTAGCTATGGATTATTCGCAGGTGATAAGCCCTCATTAAGGTACCTAGCAGCCAAGACTGCAGAGTAATTATCCCTTGAATATTAGGTCAGAAGCAAGTAACCATTTGTATACATAAATATTAGGGAAACCCCAATGAATTCAGAGACCCTAAGGTGTTTGCTGGGATTACTAACGAACTTAACTGTTGGCACGAACCATTTCTTCTGTATACGTGGCATCTTGGAGAGGGAGAGAAGTCATGAGATGTCTAAATAGTCTGGGTAGAATCAGGGGTTTTCTAGCTAGGATAGACTCAATAATTTAAAAAAGTTTGTTCTAGTCTGTGCATGGAAACAAGAATTTCCTAATGGGCAGTTAACCCTCTAAAGTGTCAACAGTGATAGCCAGAGCGGGCATCACCAAGTTCCCACTTAACCACAGAAAAAATATTGGTGAAATTCCAAGATTCAAAGCATCATCGTGATTTCTCACATTATCAAGGAACTGTGGCAGTTCCCTGATAATGTGAGAAATCACGAAACAACTTGGAATTTATTAATTTTTTTTTGAAGTGGTTGTATTACATATTGTGATATTACCTGTTTATTGTCATCTTATTGCATGTATATATATATATATATATATATATATATATATATATATATATATATATATATATATATATATATATATATATATATATATATATATATATATATATATATATGTAGGTAGTAAGTTGGTAGACAGCAACCACCCAGGGAGGTACTACCGTCCTGCCAAGTGAGTGTAAAACGGAAACCTGTAATTGTTTTACATGATGGTAGGATTGCTGGTGTTCATTTTTCTGTCTCATAAACATGCAAGGCTTCAGGTACGTCTTGCTACTTCTACTTACACTTAGGTCACACTACACATACATGTACAAGCATATATATACACACCCCTCTTGTTTTCTTCTATTTTCTTTCTAGTTCTTATTCTTGTTTATTTCCTCTTATCTCCATGGGGAAGTGGAACAGAATTTTTCCTCCGTAAGTCATGCGTGTTGTAAGAGGCGACTAAAATGCCGGGAGCAAGGGGTTAGTAACCTCTTCTCCTGTATATATTACTAAATGTAAAAGGAGAAACTTTCGTTTTTCCTTTTGGGCCACCCCGCCTCGGTGGGATACGGCCGGTGTGTTGAAAGAAGAAAGATATATATATATATATATATATATATATATATATATATATATATATATATATATATATATATATATATATATATATATATATATATATATAGTATATACTAGAGATGTAATGTATAATTATAATTTATACATTTTTTGTTTAAATGCAGTTATTAAAACTTCATTTGTAGAGTACAGAGACAGCAGAAGATGGCAGGTAGAAACAAACTCATATACCACAAAAATTTAGCCGTCGTTATGTTTTTACTTCGAATTATTTTGCCAATTATATGTTACTTCTCTCTCCACCTTGTGTATATTTGTTTGTCAATTTTCCAGGTGTAAATTTTGTAAACAAAATAAAAGAATGCACCCGGCGTTAAAAAAAAATTGTTTGTTTTATTAACCCAAGATAGTAAAGGAAAGTTATTTTTCTTTGAGATCTTGAGTTATTCCCCAGAATGCAACCCAGCACAGTCCATTAACTCCCAGTTTTTTTTATTGCTCGTTAAGTAACAAGTCCTGTTGTACTGTCGAGTGAACGACGTTAGGTAATGTAAGAGTTTGTTCGGATTTTTAACCACGGAGGGTTAGCTACCCAGGATAACCCGGGAAAGTCAGTGAGTCATCAAGGGACTGTCTGTCTTAGTTCCAATGGGATCATTAAATCTTGTCCCCCAGGATGCCACCCACAACAGTCTACTAACACCCAGGTACTTATTGCTTGCTAGATGAAAAGGACAAGTGTAGGGAAACATGCCCAATGTTTCGAATCTTGCAGGGATACTCCCACAAGTATTGCTGCAGGGATACTCCCACAAGTATTGCTGCAGGGATACTCCCACAAGTATTGCTGCAGGGATACTCCCACAAGTATTGCTGCAGGGATACTCCCACAAGTATTGCTGCAGGGATACTCCCACAAGTATTGCTGCAGGGATACTCCCACAAGTATTGCTGCAGGGATATTCCCACAAGTAATGTTGCAGGGATACTCCCACAAGTATTGCTGCAGGGATACTCCCACAAATATTGCTGCAGGGATACTCCCACAAGTATTGCTGGAGGGATACTCCCACAAGTATTGCTGGAGGGATACTCCAACAAGTATTGCTGGAGGGATACTCCCACAAGTATTGCTGGAGGGATACTCCCACAAGTATTGCTGCAGGGATACTCCCACAAGTATTGCTGCAGGGATACTCCCACAAGTATTGCTGCAGGGATACTCCCACAAGTATTGCTGCAGGGATACTCCCACAAGTATTGTTGCAGGGGTACTCCCACAAGTATTGTTGCTGGGGTACTCCCACAAGTATTGCTGCAGGGATACTCCCACAAGTATTGTTGCAGGGGTACTCCCACAAGTATTGCTGCAGGGATACTCTCACAAGTATTGCTGCAGGGTTACTTCTACAAGTATTGTTACAGAGATACTCTCACAAGTAGTGCTGCAGGAATACTCCCACAAGTATTGCTGCAGGGATACTCCCACAAGTATTGCTACAGGGATACTTCCATAAGTCGTGTTGCTGGAGGGATTCTCCCAGAAGTATTGCTGTAGGGATACTCCTACAAATATTGCTGCAGGGATACTCCCACAAGTATTGCTGCAGGAATACTCCCACAAGTATTGCTGCAGGGATATTCCCACAAGCATTGCTGCAGGGATACTCCCATAAGTCGTGTTGCTGGAGGGATTCTCCTAGAAGTATTGCTGCAGATACTCCTACAAGTGTTGCTGGTGGGATATTCCTACAAGTGTTGCTGGAGGGATACTCCTACAAGTGTTGCTGGAGGGATACTCCCACAAATCTTGTTGCATGAGGGATACTTCTACAAGTGTTGCTGGAGGGATACTCCTACAAGTGTTGCTGGAGGGATACTCCTACAAGTGTTGCTGGAGGGATACTCCTACAAGTGTTGCTGGAGGGATACTCCTACAAGTGTTGCTGGAGGGATACTCCTACAAGTGTTGCTGGAGGGATACTCCTACAAGTGTTGCTGGAGGGATACTCCTACAAGTGTTGCTGGAGGGATACTCCCACAAATCTTGTTGCAGGAGGGATACTCCTACAAGTGTTGCTGGAGGGATACTCCTACAAGTGTTGCTGGAGGGATACTCCTACAAGTGTTGCTGGAGGGATACTCCTACAAGTGTTGCTGGAGGGATACTCCCACAAATCTTGTTGCAGGAGGGATACTCCTACAAGTGTTGCTGGAGGGATACTCCTACAAGTGTTGCTGGAGGGATACTCCTACAAGTGTTGCTGGAGGGATACTCCTACAAGTGTTGCTGGAGGGATACTCCCACAAATCGTGCTGCAGGAGGGATACTCTCAAATCAACTTTATTTTGGTCGTGGCTTGTGAAGACGTCCTGGAATAAACGCGTGTTTCCCCTCGTTGTTATTCCTCTGGCCCGCTGCCTTCACCATCCTCCTTCACTTTAGTCAAGAAAACGCCTACAACTCCTTAAACTTGGTGAATGGCGCCGGCCTTGCTTGAATTGCAAAATACTGACCCTAACTTTCCTGCTAAAGTTACTTCCCTTGACCTGTTCCTGCTTCATTTTGTAAACAAGAATTTGAGGGTCGGTTATAAGTGGAGGTCTGGTATAAGTGGAGGTCTGGTATAAGTGGAGGGCCTGTTATAAGTGAAGGATCGTTTATATTTATCCCACATTAAGCCTCGGAAGAAATAACAAGCTCACAAAGTGAGATGCATTGAGACCGGTGAAGGGAGAAGGGTCATGATCCAGCGTAGTACTATCCTCCCTTTGGGTTGAACCTGATTGCCTCCATTCAACCCCTCTTAGGCACTGTAGTTGCACCCGGTCCCTCAGTAATCCAGGAAAATTTGCAACTCTTTGCAGTTGCACTCTGATTAAGCTTTTTACTCTGGTAACCTTTCACAGTCCAATATGTGGGGCCATTCGAGACCGCCATATTGAATTTCTCGTTACAGTGGTTGATAGAGTGGCGGACCTGTAAATTATTGTCTTCAGTTCGAGCCCCTGTGATGTTTGTGTGTTTATGACATGACTTAACTGTAGATATATGCTCTAACAGTACACAAATAACCCGCACGTATGGGACTGAAACTTGTGACTGACGTTTCGGTCCGGCTTGACTAATAACTAGGTGTGGGACGGTAATGGACCAAATCGGACCGAAACGTCGTCCTAAATAACAAAAAGGTGCAACACCGTGACTGGAAAAATACACAAACAACCCACACATAGGAGAGAGAAGCTCATGACGAAGTTGTAAACGGTCCAAGTAGGACCGAAACGTCGTCCTAAGCTCCTGTCTCCTACGTGCGGGTTATTTGTGTAACGTGGTATGACATATTTTTCAGTCTCTTACTTGCGGCTTATCTGTTTATTCTTCCTCAAGCAAATATCTTAATATATTCACTTCTCACCTCCAGTCTCTCATTCCCTCAGATTCTTACTCTCAACACTTTGCTCTTTTCTACGTTCACTTTCAACTTTCTTCCTTTTACACATCCTTGCAAACTCGTGCACCAACTTCCTCAACTTCTCAGTCTTCCCAGAGAACTTCCTGGGCAGGAAAGAGCAACTGTGACAACTCTCACTTTAAATCAGTCATTATCCCTCGGGAACAGATTCTCTTCAGAGGCAGGTACTTCCATGCTAGTACCGAGCTCTTGATGCAAGAAATGGGGAGTTATCCTCACATTCCTTGGATTAAACTTGTTTACCTGTCATTCCCTGGGCGGTGTATGACCACTGTGGGTTCAGTGCTGATACCGCAGTGTTCATTTATTTCATAACATATATATATATATATATATATATATATATATATATATATATATATATATATATATATATATATATATATATATATATATATATATATATATATATATATATATATATATATATATGTATATATATATATATATATATATATATATATATATATATATATATATATATATATATATATATATATATATATATATATATATATATATATATATATATATATATATATATATATATATATATATATATATATATATATATATATATATATATATATATGTCGTGCCGAATAGGCAGAATTTGCGATCTTGGCTTAAATAGCAACGCTCATCTTGCCATATAGGACAAGTGAAAATTTGATATGCAATAATTTCGCCAAAATCATTTTGAACGTAACGAAAAAAATATATTTCACTGTGTTTGTTTAGTATTAAATTACTGTAAACAAATCTAAAATATATTTAGTTGGGTTAGGCTAAAATAAATTGCTCTTGTTATAATAAGGTTAGGTAAGTTTTCTAAGATTCTTTTGTTGCAAAATTAAACATTTTTACATTAACTTTAATGAAAAAAATATATATTTAACCGTATAAGAGAAAATTTTCGAAAGGACTTAATTTTAAATGAGTTCTTGCTAATTGACCAGTTTTACATATTCGGCACGACATAAATATATATATATATATATATATATATATATATATATATATATATATATATATATATATATATATATATATATATATATATATATATATATATATATCAGAAAGATCACAGCCAGCAGGATTCGAACTTATGTTTGTATAGTGAATGTTTCCGTCTTTAGAACATTTTGCTCTAGTGAGAAACTGCTGAAGTGGTAAAATAAGTATCTTCTATTGTTTTTCTAAATATTTAATGTTTTATTGTGTTGATAATATGAGAATCCTTGATGGTGGGTTGCCAGGCTGTTGGTCAGGGAGTTCTTCATCTAAGAAATTGAACCTGTGTTCCCCTTCCCTAGATCGAACTTGAATGCCTCCTGTATCGCCAGGTGCTGTATGACTTCTGTGGGAGTAGCGCCCCCCCCCCCCCAATGTAGTAATAATGAAATGGGACTATTCCATTATTGGTTACATTCTGTTTGTGAAGCAAACTAATACAAGAATCTTAAAGAGACTAAGCACATCACTTGTGACATCAAGGCATCACTGTGAATGTTGTGGTAACTTCATGAGTGCAGAGGCCTGGTCTCAGACCGGGCCGCGGGGGCATTGATCCCGAAACCCTCTCCAGGTAAACTCCAGGTAAACATGACGCAAGGGGGTGCCTTCGTTCTTGATCCAAGGAATTAACATGCGTGAAATTGTTATGAACAGTACTCTTGGTTCCCAGCAGTGGGGAGAAAACTCTCGTTCACAGATGACCCTCTAGCAGTGTGTAAATGATGGATGGAAAGTTAGTGGGTGTTGCAGCATATAGACTACACGAGGGTCATTAAGGGCGTCAGGTCTGTTCCTACCTTGTTAAGACTGTGTGTCACCTGCACACCACCGTTCAAGAATACTTTTATCCCATAAATAGTGACTGAAATAAACTTACAGTGTATAAACACTGAGAGACATACACCTGTCGTTGTAAATACTGTGTGTAGGAGATGAAAGTCCTCCTGCGAGGTGGGTAGAGTGGAAGCAGTACAGACAGGGTGGCGCCGAGTGCCAAGCTTCGAGCCAAATGGCTCCACACTTCTAAAATGATAGTGTTAGCCTGAGCCAGGAGTGAACTCTGAATGTAGACACGTAGTGAAGGAAGATCCTGGAGAGTACTAACATCCTAATCAAGAAGTGGTGAAGCATCACATGAGACTGCGTGTTGAGTAGTTAGGTGTAACTTTAAGTCATACAGAGAGACAGCCACAGCGGTGAGGTAGATAACCTCACAGAGGGTAAGTAAAGTCTGGCTCACCCCTCTTCCCCAACGTAAGAAATAGTCGCCTGATCTTCGTTGATGTGAGGTTCAGCACCTGAAGGTACAGAGTCCTAATCTCTTTTTCAACTTCTTGTATGTAATTCTAACATTTTCCTTTACCAACTTTGCATATATAGAGATACGTGTGTGTGTGTGAGGGGGGGGAGGGGTGCGTCAGTTAGTGACTTACAAGCATAAACATTCCATCATGTAGACACAAATCGCGACCACAAATCCGCACAATACCCTCAACAATCCTCCTGCAGTACCTAATATCTACACAATTCACCAATAAAAATTCAGGTCTTATTGAAAAGGCCTCATACGTGCTGGGATTAATAACTGCCAAGCCACCACACATAGCAATATTGCTGGCCAGGTTATTAAACAATAATGTAGTTTTTATTACTGAACGGGAAGAGCTGGAATATACAGCTTTCCTGTAAATTACTGCCGAATATCGATAGTGTTACTGTTGCACATGGTTGTTCCTTGATGCTGGGGAGGGGCTCTTGATTCAAGGACTTTAAGATACCCTTCCCGACATCCGATTTTGTCTGATTACCTCCCATTCCCAGGCGTTGTATGACACTTATGAGTTACACAATATAACATTAGATGTTTGGTGTGATTAGGGAACTATTTTTAAGATAAAGATTTTTTTGGGGTGAGATTTATTTTCTTGTGAAGTTCATATAGACGACAACACACTATGCAAATAAACCATGAGACGTTAGAAATAGAGCCTGAGGCCTTTCGGATCTTGAAGGATAGCTTCGTCAGAAGCTAGGGATCCGATGAACTAGTCCGAAATGGCTTCCCCGTTCCATAAGAACTCAGGAATACTGCAGCAGGTCCGCTGGCCCACGCTCGGTAGGACTCTCCCAAACATAACCCCTCAATTTAGCATCCATTCCAACCTAATTTATTGAATTTCAAGCTTTTGCGAAATTTAGTTCAGCAACCATAAAACCTCAAGCTCTACACACACACACACACACACACACACACACACACACACACACACACACACACACACACAAGAAACTAGAGAAAGTACAAAGGTTTGCCACAAGGTTAGTTGCAGAGCTAAGGGGAATGTCCTATGAAGAAAGATTAAGGGAAATCGGCCTGACGACACTGGAGGACAGGAGGGTCAGGGGAGACATGATAACGACATATAAAATACTGCGTGGAATAGACAAGGTGGACAAAGATAGGATGTTCCAGGGAGGGGACACAGAAACAAGAGGCCACAATTGGAAGTTGAAGACACAAATGAGTCAGAGAGATGGTAGGAAGTATTTCTTCAGTCATAGAGTTGTAAGGCAGTGGAATAGCCTAGAAAATGACGTAGTGGAGGCAGGAACCATACACAGTTTTAAGACGAGGTTTGATAAAGCTCATGGAGCGGGGAGAGAGAGGGCCCAGTAGCAACCGGTGAAGAGGCGGGGCCAGGAGCTAAGACTCGACCCCTGCAACCACAAATAGGTGAGTACAAATAGGTGAGTACACACACACACACACACACAGCAATGGTGGACACACTTGCTGAGTTGGCAAGAAGAGCTCACTCCAGCAGAGCAAAGTTGCTGGTTATGGGGGATTTCAACCACAGGGAGACTGACTGGGCAAACCTGGAGCCACATGGGGGTCTCGAAACATGGAGAGCCAGGATGTTGGACGTGGTGCTGGAAAACCTCATGCACCAACATGTTAAGAACACTACCAGAGTGAGAGGGGAGGATGAACCAGCAAGATTGGACCTTGTGTTCACCCTGGGCAGCTCAGACATTGAGGACATCAAGTATGAGAGTCCCCTAGGAGCTAGCGACCACGTGGTTCTGTGCTTTGAATACATAGTAGAGCTGCCAGTGGAGAGAATAACAGGAGTTGAATGGGAAAAGCCTAACTATAAAAGAGGGGACTACATAGGGTTGAAGAACTTCCTGAAGGAGGTCCAGTGGGACAGAGAACTGGCAGGAAAGCCAGTAAATGAAATGATGGAATATGCAACAACAAAATGCAAGGAGGCAGTGGAAAGGTTTATTCCCAAGGGCAACAGTAACAATGGGAAGACCAGAACGAGCCCCTGGTTTACCCGACGATGTAAGGAGGCAAAAACAAAATGCAATAGAGAATGGAAAAAGTACAGAAGGCAGAGAACACACGAAAATAGGGAGATCAGTCGCAGAGCCAGGAATGAGTACGCACAGGTAAGGAGGGAGGCCCAACGACAGTATGAAAATGACATAGCATCGAGAATCAAGACTGACCCGAAACTGTTGTATAGCCACATCAGGAGGAAGACAAGAGTCAAAGACCAGGTGATCAGATTAAGGACAGAAGGTGGAGAACTCACAAGAAATGATCAGGAGGTATGTGAGGAGCTGAACAGGAGATTTAAGGAAGTTTTTACAGGAGAGACAGGAAGGGCTGTGGGAAGACAGCACAGAAGGGAACATCAAGAGGGAATATACCAACAAGTGTTGGATGACATACGAACAACTGAGGAGGAGGTGAAGAAGCTCTTAAGTGACCTTGACACCTCAAAGGCGATGGGACTGGACAACATCTCCCCATGGGTCCTTAGAGAAGGAGCAGAGATGCTGTGAGTGCCTCTAACCACAATCTTTCAACACATCCCTTGAAACTGGGCAACTACCTGAAAAATGGAAGACAGCTAATGTAGTCCCCATATTTAAGAAAGGAAACAGAAACGAGGCACTGAACTACAGACCTGTGTCTCTGACATGTATTGTGTGCAAAGTCATGGAGAAGATTATCAGGAGGAGAGTGGTCGAACACCTGGAAAGGAACAAGATTATAAATGAGAACCAGCATGGGTTCATGGAAGGCAAATCTTGTATCACAAACCTCCTGGAGTTTTATGACAAGGTAACAGAAGTAAGACACGAGAGAGAGGGGTGGGTAGATTGCGTTTTCCTAGACTGCAGGAAGGCCTTTGACACAGTTCCTCACAAGAGATTAGTGCAGAAGCTGGAGGATCAGGCGCATGTAAAAGGGAGGGCACTGCAATGGATAAGGGAATACCTGACAGGGAGGCAGCAACGAGTCATGGTACATGAAGAGGTATCACAGTGGGCGCCTGTTACGAGCAGGGTCCCACAGGGGTCAGTTCTAGGACCAGTGCTATTTTTGATATATGTGAACGACATGATGGAAGGAATAGACTCTGAAGTGTCCCTGTTCGCAGATGACGTGAAGTTGATGAGAAGAATTAAATCGGACGAGGATGAGGCAGGACTGCAAAGAGACCTGGACAGGCTGGACATGTGGTCCAGTAACTGGCTTCTCGAATTCAATCCAGCCAAATGCAAAGTCATGAAGATTGGGGAGGGGCAAAGAAGACCGCAGACAGAGTATAGGCTAGGTGGACAAAGACTACAGACCTCACTCAGGGAGAAAGACCTTGGGGTGACCATAACACCGAGCACATCACCGGAGGCACACATCAACCAAATAACCGCTGCAGCATAAGGGCGCCTGGCAAACCTGAGAATAGCGTTCCGATACCTTAATAAGGAATTGTTCAAGACACTGTACACTGTGTATGTTAGGCCCATACTGGAGTATGCAGCACCAGTCTGGAACCCACACCTGGTCAAGCACGTCAAGAAGTTAGAGAAAGTACAAAGGTTTGCAACAAGGCTAGTCCCAGAGCTCAAGGGAATGTCGTACGAGGAAAGGTTAAGGGAAATCGGACTGACGACACTGGAGGACAGAAGGGTCAGGGGAGACATGATAACGACATACAAGATACTGCGGGGAATAGACAAGGTGGACAGAGATAGGATGTTCCAGAGAGTGGACACAGGGACAAGGGGTCACAACTGGAAGCTGAAGACTCAGACGAGTCACAGGGACGTTAGGAAGTATTTCTTCAGTCATAGAGTTGTCAGCAAGTGGAATAGCCTAGCAAGTGAAGTAGTGGAGGCAGGAACCATACATAGTTTTAAGAAGAGGTATGATAAAGCTCAGGAAGCAGAGAGAGAGAGGACCCAGTAGCGATCAGTGAAGAGGTGGGGTCAGGAGCTGAGTCTCGACCCCTGCAACCACAATTAGGTGAGTACAATTAGGTGAGTACACACACACACACACACACACACACACACACACACACACACACACACACACACACACAAACACACACACACACACACACACACACACACACACACACACACACACACACACACACACACACACAGAAGAGCGGTGGAGCACCTAGAAAGGAATAAGCTTAACGGCAGCCAGCATGGTTTCAGGGACGGGAAATCCTTTGTCACAAACCTACTGGAGTTCTATGACAGGGTGACAGCAGTAAGACAAGAGAGAGAGAGGGGTGGGTAGATTGCGTTTTGTTGGACTGTAAGAAGACGTTTGAAGCAGTTCCACACAAGAGATTAGTACATAAGCTGGAAGACCAGGCAGGTATAACAGGGAAGGCACTGCAATGGATCAGGGAATACCTGTTGGGAAAACAGCGAGTATGGACAGGCTACAGGCCTGGTCTGGAAACTGCCAAAGTCGTGAAGATTAGGGAAGGACAAAGAAGACCACAGTACAATCTAGAAGGCCAGAGACTACAAACCTCACTCAAGGAAAAGGATCTTGGGGTGAGTACAGCACCAGGCACATCTCCTGAGGTGTACATCAACCAAATAACTGCTGCGGCATATGGGCGCCTAGCAAGCCTAAGAATAGCATTCCCACATCTCAATATGGAATCGTTCAGGAACCTGTACACCGTGTATATCAGTCGTATATTGGAGTATGCAGCACCAGTTTGGAACCCACACCTAGCTAAGCATGAAAGGAAATTAGAGAAAGTGCAAAGATTTGCAAGAAGACTAGTCCCGGATATCACAATATGCAGAACAACCACTGTAAAAAAGTAGCGAAAATCTAAGCGATTTCGAAGCTTCTCCCACTATCACGAATGCGCTTGGAATTTCGCTATTTTATTCACAGTGGTTGTTCTGCGTGTGCGTGCATATATATATATATATATATATATATATATATATATATATATATATATATATATATATATATATATATATATATATATATATATATATATATATATATATATATATATATATATATATATATATATATATATATATATATATATATATATATATATATATATATATATATATATATATATATATATATATATATATATATATATATATATATATATATATATATATATATATATATATATATATATATATATACATACATACATCTAGGTTTTTCTCCTTTTTCTAAATAGCTCTTGTTCTTCTTTATTTCTTCTATTGTCCATGGGGAAGTGGAAAAGAATCTTTCCTCCGTAAGCCATGCGTGTCGTATGAGGCGACTAAAATGCCGGGAGCAATGGGCTAGTAACCCCTTCTCCTGTAGACATTTACTAAAAAAGAGAAGAAGAAAAACTTTATAAAACTGGGATGCTTAAATGTGCGTGGATGTAGTGCAGATGACAAGAAACAGATGATTGCTGATGTTATGATTGAAAAGAAGTTGGATGTCCTGGCCCTAAGCGAAACAAAGCTGAAGGGGTTAGGGGAGTTTCGGGGGGGGGGGAATAAATGGGATTAAATCTGGAGTATCTGAGAGAGAGAGTAATTGTGGTTGGGGGATCTGAATGCTAAAGTAGGAGAAACTTTTAGAGAGGGTGTGGTAGGTAAGTTTGGGGTACCAGGTGTAAATGATAATGGGAGCCCTTTGATTGAACTTTGTATAGAAAGGGGTTTAGTTATAGGTAATACATATTATAAGAAAAAGAGGATAAATAAGTATACAAGATATGATGTAGGGCGAAATGACAGTAGTTTGTTGGATTATGTATTGGTAGATAAAAGACTGTTGAGTAGACTTCATGATGTACATGTTTATAGAGGGGCCACAGATATATCAGATCACTTTCTAGTTGTAGCTACACTGAGAGTAAAAGGTAGATGGGATACAAGGAGAATAGAAGCATCAGGGAAGAGAGAGGTGAAGGTTTATAAACTAAACGAGGAGACAGTTAGGGTAAGATATAAACAGCTATTGGAGGATAGATGGGCTAATGAGAGCATAGGTAATGGGGTCGAAGAGGTATGGGGTAGGTTTAAAAATGTAGTGTGAGAGTGTTCAGCAGAAGTTTGTGGTTACAGGAAAGTGGGTGCGGGAGGGAAGACGAGCGATTGGTGGAATGATGATGTAAAGAAAGTAGTAAGGGAGAAAAAGTTAGCATATGAGAAGTTTTTACAAAGTAGAAGTGATGCAAGGAGGGAAGAGTATATGGAGAAAAAGAGAGAGGTTAAGAGAGTGGTGAAGCAATGTAAAAAGAGAGCAAATGAGAGAATGGGTGAAATGTTATCAACAAATTTTGTTGAAAATAAGAAAAAGTTTTGGAGTGAGATTAACAAGTTAAGGAAGCCTAGAGAACAAATGGATTTGTCAGTTAAAAATAGGAGAGGAGAGTTATTAAATGGAGAATTAGAGGTATTGGGAAGATGGAGGGAATATTTTGAGAAATTGTTAAATGTTGATGAAGACAGGGAAGCTGTGATTTCGTGTATAGGGCAAGGAGGAATAGCATCTTGTAGGAGTGAGGAAGAGCCAGTTGTGAGTGTGGGGGAAGTTCGTGAGGCAGTAGGTAAAATGAAAGGGGGTAAGGCAGCCGGGATTGATGAGATAAAGATAGAAATGTTAAAAGCAGGTGGGGATATAGTTTTGGAGTGGTTGGTGCAATTATTTAATAAATGTATGGAAGAGGGTAAGGTACCTAGGGATTGGCAGAGAGCATGCATAGTTCCTTTGCATAAAGGCAAAGGGGACAAAAGAGAGTGCAAAAATTATAGGGGTATAAGTCTGTTGAGTATACCTGGTAAAGTGTATGGTAGAGTTATTACTGAAAGAATTAAGAGTAAGACGGAGAATAGGATAGCAGATGAACAAGGAGGCTTTAGGAAAGGTAGGGGGTGTGTGGACCAGGTGTTTACAGTGAAACATATAAGTGAACAGTATTTAGATAAGGCTAAAGAGGTCTTTGTGGCATTTATGGATTTGGAAAAGGCGTATGACAGGGTGGATAGGGGGGCAATGTGGCAGATGTTGCAGGTGTATGGTGTAGGAGGTAGGTTACTAAAAGCAGTGAAGAGTTTTTACGAGGATAGTGAGGCTCAAGTTAGAGTATGTAGGAAAGAGGGAAATTATTTCCCAGTAAAAGTATTCCTTAGACAAGGATGTGTGATGTCACCGTGGTTGTTTAATATATTTATAGATGGGGTTGTAAGAGAAGTAAATGCGAGGGTCTTGGCAAGAGGCATGGAGTTAAAAGATAAAGAATCACACATAAAGTGGGAGTTGTCACAGTTGCTCTTTGCTGATGACACTGTGCTCTTGGGAGATTCTGAAGAGAAGCTGTGGAGATTGGTGGATGAATTTGGTAGTGTATGCAAAAGAAGAAAATTAAAAGTGAATACAGGAAAGAGTAAGGTAATGAGGATAGCAAAAAGATTAGGTGATGAAAGATTGGATATCAGATTGGAGGGAGAGAGTATGGAGGAGGTGAATGTATTCAGATATTTGGGAGTGGACGTGTCAGCGGATGGGTCTATGAAAGATGAGGTGAATCATAGAATTGATGAGGGGAAAAGGGTGAGTGGTGCACTTAGGAGTCTGTGGAGACAAAGAACTTTGTCCTTGGAGGCAAAGAGGGGAATGTATGAGAGTATAGTTTTACCAACGCTCTTATATGGGTGTGAAGCATGGGTGATGAATGTTGCAGCAAGGAGAAGGCTGGAGGCAGTGGAGATGTCATGTCTGAGGGCAATGTGTGGTGTGAATATAATGCAGAGAATTCGTAGTTTGGAAGTTAGGAGGAGGTGCGGGATTACCAAAACTGTTGTCCAGAGGGCTGAGGAAGGGTTGTTGAGGTGGTTCGGACATGTAGAGAGAATGGAGCGAAAGAGAATGACTTCAAGAGTGCATCAGTCTGTAGTGGAAGGAAGGCAGGGTAGGGGTCGGCCTAGGAAAGGTTGGAGGGAGGGGGTAAAGGAGGTTTTGTGTGTGAGGGGCTTGGACTTCCAGCAGGCATGCGTGAGCGTGTTTGATAGGAGTGAATGGAGACAAATGGTTTTTAATACTTGACGTGCTGTTGGAGTGTGAGCAAAGTAACATTTATGAAGGGGTTCAGGGAAACCGGCAGGCCGGACTTGAGTACTGGAGATGGGAAGTACAGTGCCTGCCCTCTGAAGGAGGGGTGTTAATGTTGCAGTTTAAAAACTGTAGTGTAAAGCACCCTTCTGGCAAGACAGTGATGGAGTGAATGATGGTGAAAGTTTTTCTTTTTCGGGCCACCCTGCCTTGGTGGGAATCGGCCAGTGTGATAAGAAAAAAAATAAAAAATATATATAACTACATATATATCATATATATATATATATATATATATATATATATATATATATATATATATATATATATATATATGTATATATATATATATATATATATATATATATATATATATATATATATATATATATATATATATATTAGTAGGTAGTAGGTTGGTAGACAGCAACCGCCCAGGGAGGTACTATCGTCCTGCCAAGTGAGTGTAAAACGGAAACCTGTAATTGTTTTACACGATGGTAGGATTGCTGGTGTCTTTTTTCTGTCTCATAAACATGCAAGATTTCAGGTACATCTTGCTACTTCTACTTACACTTAAGGCACACTACACATATATGTACAAGCATATATATATACATACCCCTCTGAGTTTTCTTCTATTTTCTTTCTAGTTCTTGTTCTTGTTTATTTCCTCTTATCTCCATGGGGAAGTGGAGCAGAATTCTTCCTCCGTAAGCCATGCATGTTGTAAGAGGCGACTAAAATGCCGGGAGGAAGGGGCTAGTAACCCCTTCTCCTGTATAAATTACTAAATTTAAAAAGGGAAACTTTCGTTTTTCTTTTTGGGCCACCCTGCCTCGGTGGGATACGGCCGGTTTGTTGAAAGAAAGAAAAATATATATATGCATGCAGGGGATGAGATGAAAAGCTGTAAGCCTTCTCCCTGAAAGCTGGCTGCCTTGGATCAAACGTGTAGCGCATGCTACAAGCCAAGGTATTATCCAGTGCGGGTAGATTGGTAAAGCACTGTGTACCTTGTCCTAAGGTTCGTAGGTTCGAGTCTCCCTCAGCCAGAGATCAGTGTGTGTTTATATATATATATATATATATATATATATATATATATATATATATATATATATATATATATATATATATATATATATATATAATTAACGGCTTGAACAATAATGTACAAATAAATGAATCATATTTCTCTGACACAAATCCCAGGAACAATTTGCTTGTATCGGGGCGGCGTCGTAAACAAGA
>NC_091330.1:12147788-12155288 GCF_038502225.1 Cherax quadricarinatus
TAACCCTAAGACTTTGAGAAAGCCATCGACGACATGCCCACGCACTCAGCCCCAGGCCCAGACTCGTGGAACTCGGTGTTCATTAAGAACTGCAAGAAACCCCCTCTCACGGGCCCTAAGTATGCTATGGAGAAGGAGCTTAGACACAGGCGAGATTCCATAGTCACTAAAAACAACAGATATAGCCCCACTCCATATAGGTGGCAGCAAAGTAGTAGCTAAGAACTATAGACCAATAGCTTTAACGTCCCATATCATAAAAATCTTTGAAAGGGTTCTAAGAAGCAGGACTCCCAAAAATTGCACAACCCAGGGAAACATGGTTTCAGAGCAGGTCGCTCCTGCCTTTCGCAACTGCTAGACCACTGTGATATGGTCCTAGATATATTGGAAAACAAACAGAATGCAGATGTAGTATACACAGATTTTGTAAAAGCCTTTAACAAGTGCGACCATGGTGTAATAGCACACAAAATGCGTGCTAAAGGGATAACTGGCAAAGTAGGCAGATGGATCTTCAACTTTCTAACCAATCGCACACAAAGAGTAGTGGTAAACAGAGTTAAATCAGATGCTGCCATAGTGAAGAGCTTTGTCCCACAAGGCACAGTACTCACACCTATCCTGTTCTTTAATCTCATATCAGACATAGACAGAGATGTAAACCATATCACTGTATCATCCTTTGCAGACGATGCAAGGATCTGCATGAGTGTCATCCATTGAGGACACAGCAAAGCTCCAAGAAGATATAAACCAAGTTTTCCAGTGGGCAACAGAGAACAATATGATGTTCAATGAAGACAAATTCCAACTACTCCATTATGGAAAACTGGAGGAAATAATAACTAGAACTGAGTATACTACAAACTCCAATCACACAATAGAGAGGAAAAGTAATGTGAAGGACCTGGGAGTGGTAATGTCCGAAGACCTCACCTTCAAGGATCACAACAATGCCACTATCACATCTGCTAGGAAACTGATAGGATGGATAATGAGAACATTCAGGAAAAGAGATGCTAAGTCAATGATGATCCTTTTTAAATCACTTGTTCTCTCTAGGCTGGAATACTGCTGTACATTAACATCTCCATTCAAGGCAGGTGAAATTGCAGAACTAGAGAATGTACAGAGAACCTTTACTGCACGTATAAGTTCCATCAAACACCTTAACTACTGGGAACGCCTGGAAGCACTTGACTTGTACTCACTAGAGCGCAGGCGAGAGAGATATACATGTATCATAATCTACACCTGGAAGATTCTGGAGGGACTGGTCCCTAAAGTGCACACAGAAATCACTCCATATGAAAGCAAAAGACTTGGCAGGGCGATGCAACGTAGGTGCGTGACTGGTACACTAAGAGAAAATGCAGTAAGTGTCCGGGGCCCAAGACTGTTCAACAGCCTCCCACCAGCAATAAGGGGCATTACCAGTAGACCCCTGGTTGTCTTCAAGAGGGAGCTGGACAGATACCTAAAGACGGTGCCGGATCAGCCGGGATGTGGTTCGTACGTTGGATTACGTGCGGCCAGCAGAACAGCCTCGTTGATCAGGCCCTGATCCACCGGGAGGCCTGGTTATAGACCGTGTCGCGGGGTCGTTGATCCCCGGAATAACCTCCAGGTAGACTCCAGGTAGGATACCACATTTTAAGATTCAGTTTTTACCATTTTGTATTTAGTAGAAAAAACAATTGAAGATCGCAGTTTGATACTTGTTATTATATCAGCCAAGGTTATCCGTTTACTAAACGTTATAAACACTATTAAATCGACAGTATATACACCATGATGTATATACTCTGTATAAATGCTGAGAGTATATTTTAATTTCCATTTTATGGATTAAAATATTCTTTTTTTGGTGTAAACGTGACATGTAGCTTTAATGACCCTCATATAGCCAGTTGACTTTTTTAAACGCAGTTCACCAACCAATGCTTCAGTTTTCTACTCAGTGGAGGTACTGTATATGTCTGGAGACATGGGAAAATAAATCTTTACTAAATCTCTCTTCCTGAACATATGTATTTGTTTTTGTCTTCAGAAAGGTCGCATAGGAAGTCTTGAAGATAAAAGCCAGAATACCGCCACTGATACAAATCACAACTAACATGTAAATTACAAAAGTGACACCGATACATCGGTCTGTTCATGACAGTAGTCCATGACGGTCAGATACGTCGCATAATTTCTTTCAAAATATAATTTTATTTGTGATAAGCTTTGACACTCAATAAATTAAGTTATGAATCGTGGGAGCCGGACAGTGATTGTCTCTGGTAAGAAGAGAATCATGTGACTATATGGGCAAGTAATTAGTGCTGTTTGATTTGGTTTCATTGGCGGCGAGTTAATGAAAATGGGAAATTCGAGAGCCGATTCTCACCTTTCGTTGACCGACTGTGGCGAGCGAAACACGGCTTTGTTAAAATTGCTTTCTTGGCCCCGAATCTTGCGTGATGGGCGTAGCAAGTCTTGAGTCGGTGAGTCATCTATCAGCCTTAAAGGAATACGTAATTTCCCCAGTCTTCTAATAATATGTCCATTTTTCCACTGTAATCTACCTTGTCCATAATTACTATCGCATTTGCTTTGTCTGTTTCGTAGGGTGAAGTCTAGAATTTTTTCTTAATTCATGGTGTAACTTAACAAATCTTTGATGACAGTTATGTTGTAGAGGTCTGAAATGTGCTCACACCTCTACAACATAATTGTCGTGATGAATGGTTTGAAAAACCGACAAGTTGAAGATTGAGACACTTATGCAGCATATGGAAATCTTTATTCAGGAAACGTTTCGCCACACAGTGGCTTCATCAGTCCAATACAAAGAGGAAGGCGTAAGGAGAGGAGGAGAATGAGGTAATCAGTCCCTCAACCTGGAGTCGATGTGTTCAGTCCATCAATCTTGTAGAATGTACAGCATAGGGCCGTAGACGTGGCTTATATACTGTAGTGAGGTGACGTGAAGCAGATGGAGGCGGGGTCATAGTGGTACCATCCACTAGTCGAAGTAGGTCTTCGTCCAAAGGTTGAACAAGTGTTGAAGAATTCTTTGTAACAAGATCCCATGATGCTGCAGTGTCTGACAGTTGTGATGAATGGTTTGAAAAACCGACAAGTTGCAGCATCATGGGATCTTGTTACAAAGAATTCTTCAAAACTTGTCCAACCTTTGGACGAAGACCTACTTCGACTAGTGGATGGTACCACTATGACCCCGCCTCCATCTGCTTCACGTCACCTCACTACAGTATATAAGCCACGTCTACGGCCCTATGCTGTACATTCTACAAGATTGATGGACTGAACACATCGACTCCAGGTTGAGGGACTGATTACCTCATTCTCCTCCTCTCCTTACGCCTTCCTCTTTGTATTGGACTGATGAAGCCACTGTGTGGCGAAACGTTTCCTGAATAAAGATTTCCATATGCTGCATAAGTGTCTCAATCTTCAACTTGTCGGTTTTTCAAACCATTCATCACAACTGTCAGACACTGCAGCATCATGGGATCTTGTTACAAAGAATTCTTCAACACTTGTTCAACCTTTGGACGAAGACCTACTTCGACTAGTGGATGGTACCACTATGACCCCGCCTCCATCTGCTTCACGTCACCTCACTACAGTATATAAGCCACGTCTACGGCCCTATGCTGTACATTCTACAAGATTGATATACTGAACACATCGACTCCAGGTTGAGGGACTGATTACCTCATTCTCCTCCTCTCCTTACGCCTTCCTCTTTGTATTGGACTGATGAAGCCACTGTGTGGCGAAACGTTTCCTGAATAAAGATTTCCATATGCTGCATAAGTGTCTCAATCTTCAACTTGTCGGTTTTTCAAACCATTCATCACAACTGTCAGACACTGCAGCATCATGGGATCTTGTTACAAAGAATTCTTCAACACTTGTTCAACCTTTGGACGAAGACCTACTTCGACTAGTGGATGGTACCACTATGACCCCGCCTCCATCTGCTTCACGTCACCTCACTACAGTATATAAGCCACGTCTACGGCCCTATGCTGTACATTCTACAAGATTGATGGACTGAACACATCGACTCCAGGTTGAGGGACTGATTACCTCATTCTCCTCCTCTCCTTACGCCTTCCTCTTTGTATTGGACTGATGAAGCCACTGTGTGGCGAAACGTTTCCTGAATAAAGATTTCCATATGCTGCATAAGTGTCTCAATCTTCAACATAATTGTCATCAAGGATTTGTTAAGTTATACCATGAATTAAGAAAAAATTCTAGACTTCACCTTACGAAACAAAGCAAAAGCGATAGTAATTATGGACAAGGTAGATTATAGTGGAAAAATGGACATTTTTTTAGAAGACTGGGAAGCTTACGTTCCCCTTAAAGGAGCCATCGTCTTGGGGCGCCGTTTTCGGTGTCTTGTAGGCGGTACTTGTGATGCTTCTGGGAGAGGCGGTGGTACTGACTCCACGGGGAAGAAGGGAAGAAAACCTTTCCTTTACTCCCTTGCTTTGTGTCTGGAAAGTTTACAAGAGTGTGTACAACGTGAGGCGTATGTGTGTGTGTGTGTGTGTGTGTGTATAGAGATATGCTAAGGTGTATTTGCAGGGATCGAGTGTGTATTCCAAGGTGTATATACAGTACACTGAGAGTTTGATTTCCTTGTACTTACACTGCGAGTTGTATGCCTCTTGTTGTATGCACAAAAAGCTTTGTATCTCCCGGTATATACACACACACACCCCGAGAGGTGTTATCTCCCAGTACTTAAAATAATATATCCCTCTCGCATCTCATTTCTTTTCCTGTCAACAGATACTTAAAAAAAAACCACAGAGTAAACACCACCAGTTCCCTCACCTATGTTAAAAGTCGCACACTTTTCTTTATTAGTAAAAAAAAGTTCTTACCCCTTAAAAAATATACTTTTTAGTTTGCCTCCAGAGGCAGGAACGACATTTGCAATGTATGCCAGTGAAGTGTGCGCCAAATCGAAGTCTCCTCTTTCAAATATACTCGCCAAAAAATACATCAAAGAACCAATTTTTCGCTTCAATAGTAAACCACACAGGGTTGGCATAAAAAAAAAAGAACTCAGAGGCAATACGTATTGGGAATTGTCGGGGGGACAGGAGGGGGGAGTAAGAAATTGTGAGTGTTAATGTTATGGGAGAAACGAAGTGGAGCTGTTGTTGTGTTTTAGATAAGGAATTAAATGTGAGTTTTGTGTCTGGCTGTTCGTCATATCTTTCTCACTTCTCTGCATGTCTGACCTTTTTTTGGGTTATCTTAAGTAATTTACACATGTGTTAAATTGTGCATGATAACTGTGTTTATGTGTACCTGTAGTTAAATAAACCTTTTTTATACGTCCCTTAGTATCAACCCTTCATCATTCACATTCTTGTCATGTCTCCCTTCACAAGTACCCTCTTACGACATGTTTGCCCACATTCAACTGCACCGTTCACGTCCTTGTAATATCTCACTACAGTGTCTGTCTCGCTGCGTGTTGTCAGTCATATCATTCATCATTGTCATCACTCGGTTCCATCACAGTCATTAGTGTGTCATCACCCGTGTGTGCGTATGTGTATGTGTGTGTGTGTGTATGTGTGTGTGTGTGTGTGTATGTGTGTGTATGTGTGTGTGTGTGTATGTGTGTGTGTATGTGTGTGTGTATATGTGTGTGTGTGTGTGTGTGTGTGTGTGTGTGTGTGTGTGTGTGTGTGTGTGTATGTGTGTGTGTGTGTGTGTGTGTGTGTGTGTGTGTGTGTGTGTGTGTAAAAGTCAATTGATGTCTGGGAGTCATACGTGTTAAATTTAACGTTAGTGTATATAACCGGTGTTCATGAGATAACTGTTCCTACCCTTCCTTCCTTCCTTCTTAAATACTTCCATGATAATTTTCACTCTTCCTTCTTTCCTCCCTCCTTTGTCTTCTGCCTACTCTCCTTCCCTCTTTCTTTTCCTCCCTCCCTCCCACCCTCCCTCCCACCCTCCCTCCCACCCTCCTCTCCCCTCCCTTCAAATCAATCACTTTCTTCCACTATTCTGTCACTTCCACCATTCTCTCGCTTTCGTTCCTCTTTTTCAATCAATTGCGTTTCTTCCTTCAATCAATAAATAATTTTCTTCTTCGCCTTGTCACTAACCGATCTCGTTCTTGTCCTTCCAGTCAACCAATCACGGTCCTCTAGTCCTTCCAATCAACCACTCAATCACGTTCTTTCAACCAGTCACTCCTCTTCCTCTAAACTAATTGTTCCAGTTATAACTAATCAGCCGATTCCTGTTTTCTGTTCCTTCCAGTCAACCAGTCACCTCCGCTACAGTCAACCAAAAGAAGCAATCAACCAGCTACAAAGCCACCACCACCACTGCCGTAAATACTACCCAACACCAACCACTATTCAACCACCACCAATCACTATTCAACCACCACCAGCCACTGCTCAACCACTACTCAACCACCACCAACCACTATTCGACCACCACCATTATCACCACCACTCAACCACCCACCTAGGAGTGTGATCACTGGACATCAGTTAGTTTGCGGTCAACAAGGAGAGGGGAGGTAGTGATTGGATGATTAGCCAGAGGGGAAAGAGAGAGGGGATGAATCTGAAGGGAAAGAGAACATCGATGAGCAATGATAATTATAATAATAATTATAATATTTTTTTTATAACACATCGGCCGTCTCCCACCGAGGCAAGGTGACCTGACAAAGAAGAAGCACTTTTATCATTACTCCATCACTGTCTTGCCAGAGGCGCGCCGATACTATTACCTGGAGTTTACCTGGAGAGAGTTCCGGGGGTCAACGCCTTCGCGGCCCGGTCTGTGACCAGGCCTCCTGGTGGGACATGCTTATTTGCATCGTCATAGCATCCTCACAGTGAGATGATGCTGGTTATGAGAGATGAGTGTCTCTGACAGGGCCGCAGACGCTGCTAATTATAACTTTGAACAACAGACTGGCTCACAGACGAACTCACAGACAGATAAAACGAAGGACTCATACATAAACCGACAGACACAGAGATCGACAAATCACTAGATTGAAGACCAATGGGTAGACTGACCAGACTCTTGCAAAATACTAGATATCAATGTTTCCGAAGTGCTTGTCCAGCCGGTTCATGAAGGATTCTGTTTTTGTTCCTCGTACAGCTTCAGTGGGTGATCTGTTCCAGTGATCTGTTTGCTAAAAACCTATGCCAGATTTGTGTAGCGCCTCTTGCCTCAAAGTTTCGTTCAGTGTTCATTCCGTGTTCATTCATGTTCTTTGTGTTTAAGCGTTTCATATTTGTTCAGATGTTAAAGATCTGAATGAAATCTGGTGCTGGACGTTCACTTACAGAGAATATGCAAAGGCCGTAGAATCTTCCTTCACATGGTTCTCTTCTTACTGATGGTAAGAGATAAGTTGTCTCCCCTACTTTCTTTAGTTTAGCTTCGGTTTAGCATATTGAAGATATGGTCTAA
>NC_091330.1:12160288-12270288 GCF_038502225.1 Cherax quadricarinatus
CTCCTCTCCCCCTCCCTCTCCTCCTCCTCCTCTTCCCTTTCCCCTCCTCCTCCACTTCCCCTCCCCCTCCTCCTTACAACATACTAATGAGGTATTGACACAGTGGAAGACCAGAGTCATAAAATATCAGACAAGTATTTTCATTCACGTTTTTCTCCATTATCATTCTTTAAAAAGTTATAATAAGCAGAATGTAATGGTAAGCAAACACACACACACACACACACACACACACACACATATGCACATACGCACACACACACACACACACACATATACACATACACACACACACACACACATACACACACACACATATATACACACACACACACACACACACACACACACACACACACACACACACACACACACACACACACACACACACACACACACACACACACACACACACACACACACACACACACACATCCTGGGATTTACTTTCTCTGTTACTCGTCGAAGATCGAGCATAGACGTCGAGGGATTAATTCCTTACGGTAAATCTCTAGGGAAGAGGATTAGTGGGGATTACGGGGGATTTACTTCAGTGTTAGAGGAGAGAGGTTGGGGAGGGGGGGAGAGGGGAATCAGGGCAGGGGAGAGTCCAGTAGTGAGGGTATTTCCAGAGAGATGGAACTGTGAGGGGTATTTCCAGAGAGATGGAACTGTGAGGGGTATTTCCAGAGAGATGGAACAGTGAGGGTTATTTCCAGAGAGATGGAACTGTGAGGGGTATTTCCAGGGAGATGGAACTGTGAGGGGTATTTCCAGAGAGATGGAACAGTGAGGGTTATTTCCAGAGAGATGGAACTGTGAGGGGTATTTCCAGGGAGATGGAACTGTGAGAGGCATTTCCAGAGAGATGGAACTGTGAGGGGTATTTCCAGAGAGATGGAACAGTGAGGGGTATTTCCAGGGAGATGGAACTGTGAGGGGTATTTCCAGGGAGATGGAACTGTGAGGGGTATTTCCAGGGAGATGGAACTGTGAGGGGTATTTCCAGGGAGATGGAACTGTGAGGGGTATTTCCAGGGAGATGGAACTGTGAGGGGTATTTCCAGGGAGATGGAACTGTGAGGGGTATTTCCAGAGAGATGGAGCTGTGAGAGGAATTTCCAGGGAGATGGAACTGTGAGAGGAATTTCCAGGGAGATGGAACTGTGAGAGGAATTTCCAGGGAGATGGGACTGTGAGAGGAATTTCCAGGGAGATGGAACTGTGAGAGGAATTTCCAGGGAGATGGAACTGTGAGAGGAATTTCCAGGGAGATGGAACTGTGAGAGGAATTTCCAGGGAGATGGAACTGTGAGAGGAATTTCCAGGGAGATGGAACTGTGAGGGGTATTTCCAGGGAGATGGAACTGTGAGGGGTATTTCCAGGGAGATGGAACTGTGAGGGGTATTTCCAGGGAGATGGAACTGTGAGGGGTATTTCCAGGGAGATAGAACTGTGAGGGGTATTTCCAGGGAGATGGAACTGTGAGGGGTATTTCCAGGGAGATGGAACTGTGAGGGGTATTTCCAGGGAGATGGAACTGTGAGGGGTATTTCCAGGGAGATGGAACTGTGAGGGGTATTTCCAGGGAGATGGAACTGTGAGGGGTATTTCCAGGGAGATGGAACTGTGAGGGGTATTTCCAGGGAGATGGAACTGTGAGGGGTATTTCCAGAGAGATGGAACTGTGAGGGGTATTTCCAGGGAGATGGAACTGTGAGGGGTATTTCCAGGGAGATGGAACTGTGAGGGGTATTTCCAGGGAGATGGAACTGTGAGGGGTATTTCCAGGGAGATGGAACTGTGAGGGGTATTTCCAGGGAGATGGAACTGTGAGGGGTATTTCCAGGGAGATGGAGCTGTGAGGGGTATTTCCAGGAAGATGGAACTGTGAGGGGTATTTCCAGGGAGATGGAACTGTGAGGGGTATTTCCAGGGAGATGGAACTGTGAGGGGTATTTCCAGGGAGATGGAACTGTGAGGGGTATTTCCAGGGAGATGGAACTGTGAGGGGTATTTCCAGGGAGATGGAACTGTGAGGGGTATTTCCAGGGAGATGGAACTGTGAGGGGTATTTCCAGGGAGATGGAACTGTGAGGGGTATTTCCAGGGAGATGGAACTGTGAGGGGTATTTCCAGGGAGATGGAACTGTGAGGGGTATTTCCAGGGAGATGGAACTGTGAGGGGTATTTCCAGGGAGATGGAACTGTGAGGGGTATTTCCAGGGAGATGGAACTGTGAGGGGTATTTCCAGGGAGATGGAACTGTGAGGGGTATTTCCAGGGAGATGGAACTGTGAGGGGTATTTCCAGGGAGATGGAACTGTGATGGGTATTTCCAGGGAGATGGAACTGTGAGGGGTATTTCCAGGGAGATGGAACTGTGAGGGGCATTTCCAGGGAGATGGAACTGTGAGGGGTATTTCCAGGGAGATGGAACTGTGAGGGGTATTTCCAGGGAGATGGAACTGTGAGGGGTATTTCCAGGGAGATGGAACTGTGAGGCGTATTTCCAGGGAGATGGAACTGTGAGAGGTGTATCGAGGAAGATGGAAATGCGGGTTTCTGTATTAAATTATTTTTTTTTTTTGGTAAACATAAAACATGCTCTCTCTCTCTCTCTCTCTCTCTCTCTCTCTCTCTCTCTCTTTTTTTTTATTTTACACAGGGTTTGACAAGGTTAAGGATCCCTAGCTTTATTGACAGCTATATTACAGGTTAAGGATTCCTAACTTTATTGGCAAGCTAAGAGCTGTTACCTACATCAGCTCATTTGAAAGCATTTTTATTGTTATGAGACATACAAGTAGGGAACAGGATGAAGTTGGAGCCATCTGTGGGCCAGCATTTTCATTTGATCAACTGACTTTATCTCGTTGACATCATTATGCTGTACGAATGTGTTCCATACTCGAGTCATCCTGGGTATGTATGATCTCAGATGGAGTGATGTTCTGGAGAAGGGTACAGCCAGAGTGAAGTTGCTGCTTTCTGCCCGTCTTGTGGCATAAAAGCTTGTTTCACGCTGTCCTCGAAGTGGATCCAAGTGTGGTATTTTGACAATATTGGCCTTGTACATAACAGTAAGGCCACCCACATCCCTCCTATGTTGAAGGCTCTGCTGAAATGACAGATCTATCCAGGATGGGTCCAGGCGAGAGATGAGACGTCTTGCTCTGTTCTCTACTCTGTCAAGCAGTCGCAGATGAGAGAGGGGGGGGGGCAGGCAAACCAAGAAAGTGGAGCATACTCAAGGTGCGAGCGTACTTGTGCCTCGTACAGGTTCTTGCAACCCCTACTGTCAAGCAGATGGGAGATACGGCGAAGTGCTGTAAGCTTCCTGGCTGCCTTGTTTGCAAGATTTACAACATGGTTCTTCATGGTTAGTTTGGAGTCAAATTTCACCCCAAGGATATCAACTTCTTCTCCAGGTGCCAACACCCTCCCATTCATCCTTATTACTGCACCAGCATTACCATCATGGTGCCTAGAGACGATCATCATTTGCGTTTTCTCAGGTGCAAATGTTACTTGCCATCTATTTCCCCAAGCTGATATAGCTCTCAGCTGGTGATTGATGTAGCTTAGAGCAGCTGGCATTTCTTCTCTTGGATAAGTGAATGTCAGTGTACAGTCGTCTGCATATGCATGTGATTCTGGGATGAGATGAAGAAGGTCGTTGAAGTAGACCCAGTGGACCCAGGACGCTTCCTTTTATTTATTTATTTATTTATTTATTTATATAGAAATTTTAGCATACAAACAGAGGTACAAAAAATACAGGTAAGAGCAGCATGCCAAAGCCACTTATATGCATAGCATTACGGGCTGGCTTAAAATTAACTTAAGATTAACTAAGCAATGATGAAATCAGTGATAAGACATTATTGTAAACAGATAACTATAAAATACAAATGAGTATTACAAAGACAGGTCCTATGGTTGCACGCATTGCTGTTCATTCAGTAGAATGGAGTATTCTGTTAGGTAGTGTATTTAAAAAAATAACAAAGTTAGGTTTAACATTTGTGTGATATAATCGTGAGTAACATTTAGGATATACAATTTATATGGTTCAGTTATTCAGTATTTATTTGGTTTTGAGTGAGTAAGTGAACTTTGAGAAGAGACTTGAATTTATAAACAGGTAGTGTTTCTTTTATATTTACAGGTAATGAATTCCAGATTTTAGGGCCTTTTATGTGCATTGAGTTTTTGCATAGTGTGAGATGAACACGAGGAACATCAAAGAGTGATCTGTGCCTTGTGTTATGGTCATGTGTTCTGTTGAGGTTGGCAAGGAGATGTTTGAGGGGAGGGTTAATATCAGAGTTAAGTGTTCTATGTATGTAATAAGTGCAATAATAAGTATGGATGTTTTGTATGGTGAGTAGGTTGAGTGTTTTGAATATTGGTGGAGTGTGCTGCCTGTAGTGAGAATTTGTTATCATTCTAACTGCAGCCTTTTGTTGGGTAATTAGTGGTCTGAGATGGTTAGTTGTTGTTGAGCCCCATGCACAAATTCCATAGGTGAGATAGGGGTAAATAAGAGAGTGATATAGGGCCAGGAGGGCTGACTGTGGAACATAGTACCGTATCTTCGATAGTATGCCTACAGTCTTGGAAATTTTCTTAGAAATTTGGTGTATATGTGTATGAAATTTGAGTCTATTATCGAGGTGGATTCCTAAGAATTTTCCCTCTGTTAGCTTTGTGATAGGTGATACGTTTATCGTTATGTTAAGAGGGACATCTGTAGCTCTGTTACCAAACTGAATGAAGTAGGTTTTGTCAATGTTTAGTGTAAGTTTGTTAGTCCTCATCCAGGTAGATATTTTCTGTAATTCGGTGTTTACAGTATTGGCTAGCGTGACTGGGCTCGGGTGAGAGAAGACGTATGTAGTGTCATCTGCAAAAAGTGTGGGTTTGAGTAATTGCGAAGCATTTGGTAGGTCATTTATGTACAGGAGAAAGAGAAGAGGGCCAAGGACACTTCCCTGTGGGACACCAACTGTAATTGGTTGTGCGGAAGAGCTTGCCCCATTTGCGTACACATATTGACTTCTGTTGCTGAGGTAAGACTTGAGGTAGTTGAGGGAGTGCCCTCTAATACCTTAGTGTGACAATTTTACGTGGAGCAAGTCATGGTCAACTGTATCAAAAGCTTTATGTAAGTCAATGAAGATCCCCAGTGGGACTTCTTTTTTCTCTATTGCAGTGTATATATGTTCTAGCATGTGTATAATAGCATCATTAGTATTTTTATTAGGCCTGAATCCAAATTGGCAGGGGTTGAGAATGTTATGGCAGATGAGGTAGGAGTGGATTCGTTTATGAATTAATTTTTCGAAGATTTTTTGAGAGAGGATGTAAATTGGATATTGGCCTATAGTTATTCAACTCTGTTTGGTCTCCTCCTTTATGGATCGGGGTGACCCTTGCTATTTTGAGAACTGTAGGGAAAGTGGAGGATTCAATGGATTTGTTAAAGAGTGTTGCAATGATTGGTGATAGTACTTGTGACACTTTTTTGTATATAAAGGGTGGTAAGGTATTTAAATCTCCTGCCTTGTTTTTCAGTGCGTTGATAATAAGGGAGACTTCGTATGGGTTAGTCGGAGCTAGGAACAGTGTGTTCGGGTAGTTGCCAGTGAGGTAGTCATTTGGTGGGGTATCTGAGCTTGGGATATTATTGGCAAGGTTTTGACCTATAGTGGAGAAGAAATCATTGAGTCTGTTTGCTGTTTCTGTTGGTGGGAGTTGGGGTTCATCTGATTTTGCTAATTTTATTTCGCTATGTAGTGATATCTTTTTTGTTCCCAGAATTTCTGATAGGGTCTTCCAGGTCTTTTTTATATCACCTCGTAAGTTGGATAATCTGTTCTCATAATACAATTTTTTTGCCCTTCTTATCAGGCTGGTTAGGATTGACGAGTAACGTTTTGTTTGGTCTCTGGTTATGTGACCCATTCTGTACTGTTTTTCATATCGGTGTTTTGTATTTATGGATTTGAGAATGCTGGGTGTTAGCCAGGGACTGTTCAGTCTCTTAGCTGTCATCTGTTTAGTTTTTTTAGGACAGTGCTTGTTATAAAGGTATTGGGTCTTTTTTAGAAAATTATTAAAACATTCGTCAATATCTGTATAGATTTCTAGCTCAGTGTGCCAGTCAATGTTTGTTACTGCTGTTGTGAAGTTATTAATGGCTGCCTCATTGTGAAGTCTGAAGGTGACTTTAGTAGTGTCTTGGGGTATTTTACCAAGAGTTGTTATGAGGAAAGTAGGGTAGTGGTCTGTGGTATTATCTGTAATTATGCCTGATTTTAAAGGGGATATGGTGTTGGTCCAGATGTGGTCAAGTAGGGAAACACTAGTCTCTGTAACTCTTGTAGGTTTTGTTACTGTTGGTAGCAACATGCAGTTACTCATTGTGTTTGTGAATTCAGTAACGTGTGGGTCCTGGTCTTGCAGGAGATTTATATTGAAGTCACCTGAGAGTAGTAAGTGATCTTTGTTCATGCGTGCATCAGTTATCATACTTCCTAGTTCCTTGTGGAACACTTGCCCCAATAGGATGTCTTGCTGATTCCGTTCCATTGAGAACTACACTTAGAGATCTACCATGAAGGTAGTCACTGAGGAGACATAGCGTAGAGCCTGCAATTCCCAGTGCTTGAAGTTTTGCTAAGAGGCCCTGGTGCCACACCCGGTCGAAAGCGCCAGCAATGTCCAGTGCTACCACACAGCTGACTTTGGATTCATCCAGTGACTGGTGCCACTTAGTGGAGAGGTTTAACAACAGATCAGCAGCAGAGTAACCTTTCCTGAAGCCATATTGACGATCACAAAGTAGTGAGTGGTAGTCAAAAAACTCTGTCATTTGTCTTGAGATTATTGTCTCAAGGATCTTACCAGTGATTGACAGGAGTGACACTGGTCTGTAGTTGCTGATTTCTGCTCTGCTCTTCTTTTTGTGAACAGGGACTACATTCTCCTCTTTCCATAGAGAGGGCCATTTACACTGTACTAGGCAGTGCTGAAAGATGCGAGTTAGAGGTGCTACTAGCTGGTCTGCACATCTTCTCAACAATCTTAGGCTCAACTTGTCTGGGCCCACAGCCTTTTCTTGGTCAAGCGATTTAAGAAGGAAATGCACCTCCTCCTGCCTTATTGTCACCACTGACAGTTTTGACACAGTTCTTGCAGCTAGCCAAGGAGGGTCCCTTGCTGGATCAGGAACTTGCATTTTGGTAGCAAAGTGTTCAGCAAAGAGGTCCGCCTTCTCTTGACTACTAGTAGAGGTGGTCCCATCCTGTCGATTTAGAGGTGGAATAAGTTCATCAGGCAGATAACCTTGTCTGTCCTTGACCAGGGACCACCAGGTTTTGGAGCCTACCCTACCTGATGCTAACTTTCTTTTAGTGTCCACCTCCCATTTAGCAATGGCCCACTTTTGAACATCACCCATATGCCTACAGGCTTGCATGTGCAAGTTCCTGTTATAGGTGGTAGGATGTCTCTTATACCTTCGCCATGCTTTGTACTTAGCAGTAGCAGCCTCTCTACAACGAAAGCCAAACCAAGGCTGATCTGTAGGCTTCGTCACATATTGCCGGCGAGGAATGTGTTCTTGTTGTAGATTAAGGATGTGTCCAGTGAAGGCTTTCACTTGGCTGTCAACATCCCCTTGGAGAAGAGCATTCCAGTCGGTGGTGGCGAGCTCAGAGCAAAGGGCTGGCCAATTACCTCTTTCCCATAGCCACGTTGTGCGTGTGGACTCCTCACCTCGTTCTGTTGGGATCTTAAGTGTGGTAAAAACAGCCTTGTGGTCAGACGATCCAACGTAGCCGAGGGGTTGACAAGTGACTATGCCTTCTGCCAGATCACTCACTACTGGGTCAAGGGAGGAGCCAGAGATATAAGTAGGGAAATCAACAAAGTTTCTCATGTCAAACACTGTCTCTCCCTCTCTCTCTCTCTCTCTCTCTCTCTCTCTCTCTCTCTCTCTCTCTCTCTCTCTCTCATACAACAAGTACGATCAGAACATACACAAGGGACACAACAGTAAACATAGCCAGTACACAATTACTCTCACACACATAACCACAAACACAAGAAAATACATACAACCACAAACACAAAACACACAAAAAAACAACCATAGATACATAAAAACTTAAATTTACCTCTAACTCTCCCCCCCCCAAAAAAAAAAAATAAAAAGAGCAAAACATCACAACTTAAACTGTGACCCACGTTTCTCCCTTCCCTCCCCCAAAACTAAACTACCCATTTGTCCCACTAATTACCGAACGAGCTTTAACTACCGACTCGCCACACTCTGCTAATTGCTTAAAAAGAGGGGAGGTAATCACCGGGCCTCGTACATAACTAAGTGTCAAACGAGGCATAACGAGGCAGTTAAGCACAAACTGCCTCTGCCCTAAACAGGACAGACGGTAGTTGGCACACATTGAACCTCGCTGTAAACACGCGCCAATTCTGGGCGAATTTGGCGATTTGAAGAAATGGCTCTGTTGTATGACGTAAGAACAGGGATCTGGGAAACTCGAAATTAATTCTTTTTATTTGTAGCCTTAATTTTAGTGGATCAACTGTAATTTTAGAATAAAAAAAAAACTGGAAAATTTAAAAAAATGGAAAAAAATGCGAAATATCAAAATTCTTTCGACGTGTTTTGATTGAAAGACAAAACCAATTAACATCCTGAAAGATAATAATAATGATAATAACAATAATAATAATAATAAATAATAATAAAATTATAATAAAATGAATAAAATAATGAAGTAAATAATAGTAATAATAATAATTATAATAATGGTAATAAGGATAATACATTGAATCAAGCAGCTCAGTACAGGGAATCCATTTTTTGATTGTATCCTTCCTGCCCGGCGGCGCTGTATGACCCTTGCAGGTTTAGCGCTTCTTTTATTATTATAATAATATTGTATAATTGTACTTTATAAGCAGAGGTTGTCAACTTAGTTTATTCTGCAACGATCGCTTTGCTAAATGGGTAGAGTTTATATTTTTACTAGAGCGCCGAAACTTAATTGAACTTTCTCGTAACTCATAAATGTGAACGATGCTGAATTACAGCAACCAAAGTTAGGCTGACCTTAGCTAAGTTAGATAGTGTTATATATTAGGTAAGTTATGCCACAGTTGATGTCACATTGTTAGGTTAGTCAGGTGAGATAACATGAATTTGAACTATATAATAATTCCCGTGTGTGTGTGTGTGTGTACTGTATGTGGTTGAATGGGTGGAGACACAGCTCCTGGATCCTGCCTCTACTACTGCTTTACTCTCCAGATTGCTCCTCTTCCTGGCAACTCTAAGGCTGAAGTTTTCAACTTCCAGTTGTGACCCCTTGTTCCTGTACCCTATGTCTGAAGCATACTGTACCTGTCCACCTTGTCAATTCCTGTCCATGTGTGTGTGAGTGAATATATATATATATATATATATATATATATATATATATATATATATATATATATATATATATATATATGCAAGGAATTCGCAAGAGCAGGCGAAATATACACAAACACTGATCTCTGGCTGAAGGAGACTCGAACCTACGAACCTTGGAACAAGGTACGCAGTGCTATACCATTCTCACCACACTGGACCAATAACTTGGAGTCCAGCTTGCAGCCAGCTTTCAGGTGAGTTTGGTATAGCACTGCGTACCTTGTTCCAAGGTTCGTAGGTTCGAGTCTCCTTCAGCCAGAGATCAGTGTTTATATATATATATATATATATATATATATATATATATATATATATATATATATATATATATATATATATATATATATATATATATATCCTCCTTCCAGCCCAAATATTCAAATTCTATTTAGTTACTAATTTAAGAAGTTAATATAACGATTTCATGTAAATACAAGTCAGTGTAGCAATGTCTTGTTCCACGGTCCGGGTACAGTGTCTTGTTACACGGTCCGGGTACAGTGTCTTGTTCCACGACCCGGGTACAGTGTCTTGTTCCACGACCCGGGTACAGTGTCTTGTTCCACGACCCGGGTACAATATCTTGTTCCACGACCCGGGTACAGTGTCTTGTTCCACGACCCGGGTACAGTGTCTTGTTCCACGACCCGGGTACAGTGTCTTGTTCCACGACCCGGGTACAATATCTTGTTCCACGACCCGGGTACAGTGTCTTGTTCCACGACCCGGGTACAGTGTCTTGTTCCACGACCCGGGTACAGTGTCTTGTTCCACGACCCGGGTACAGTGTCTTGTTCCACGACCCGGGTACAGTGTCTTGTTCCACGACCCGGGTACAGTGTCTTGTTCCACGACCCGGGTACAGTGTCTTGTTCCACGACCCGGGTACAGTGTCTTGTTCCACGACCCGGGTACAGTGTCTTGTTCCACGACCCGGGTACAGTGTCTTGTTCCACGACCCGGGTACAGTGTCTTGTTCCACGACCCGGGTACAGTGTCTTGTTCCACGACCCGGGTACAGTGTCTTGTTCCACGACCCGGGTACAGTGTCTTGTTCCACGACCCGGGTACAGTGTCTTGTTCCACGACCCGGGTACAGTGTCTTGTTCCACGACCCGGGTACAGTGTCTTGTTCCACGACCCGGGTACAGTGTCTTGTTCCACGACCCGGGTACAGTGTCTTGTTCCACGACCCGGGTACAGTGTCTTGTTCCACGACCCGGGTACAGTGTCTTGTTCCACGACCCGGGTACAGTGTCTTGTTCCACGACCCGGGTACAGTGTCTTGTTCCACGACCCGGGTACAGTGTCTTGTTCCACGACCCGGGTACAGTGTCTTGTTTCACGACCCGGGTACAGTGTCTTGTTCCACGACCCGGGTACAGTGTCTTGTTCCACGACCCGGGTACAGTGTCCTGCTCCACGACCCGGGTACAGTGTCTTGTTCCACGACCCGGGTACAGTGTCTTGTTCCACGACCCGGGTACAATGTCTTGTTCCACGACCCGGGTACAGTGTGTTGTTCCACGACCCGGGTACAGTGTCTTGTTCCACGACCCGGGTACAGTGTCTTGTTCCACGACCCGGGTACAGTGTCTTGTTCCACGGTCCGGGTACAGTGTCTTGTTCCACGACCCGGGTACAGTGTCTTGTTCCACGACCCGGGTACAGTGTCTTGTTCCACGACCCGGGTACAATATCTTGTTCCACGACCCGGGTACAGTGTCTTGTTCCACGACCCGGGTACAATATCTTGTTCCACGACCCGGGTACAGTGTCTTGTTCCACGACCCGGGTACAGTGTCTTGTTCCACGACCCGAGTACAGTGTCTTGTTCCACGACCCGGGTACAGTATCTTGTTCCACGACCCGGGTACAGTGTCTTGTTCCACGACCCGGGTACAGTGTCTTGTTCCACGACCCGGGTACAGTGTCTTGTTCCACGACCCGGGTACAATATCTTGTTCCACGACCCGGGTACAGTGTCTTGTTCCACGACCCGGGTACAGTGTCTTGTTCCACGACCCGGGTACAGTGTCTTGTTCCACGACCCGGGTACAATATCTTGTTCCACGACCCGGGTACAATGTCTTGTTCCACGACCCGGGTACAGTGTCTTGTTCCACGACCCGGGTACAGTGTCTTGTTCCACGACCCGGGTACAGTGTCTTGTTCCACGACCCGGTACAGTGTCTTGTTCCACGGTCCGGGTACAGTGTCTTGTTCCACGACCCGGGTACAGTTTCTTGTTCCACGACCCGGGCACAGTGTCTTGTTCTACGACCCGGGTACAGTGTCTTGTTCCACGACCCGGGTACAGTGTCTTGTTCCACGACCCGGGTACAGTGTCTTGTTCCACGACCCGGGTACAGTGTCTTGTTCCACGACCCGGTACAGTGTCTTGTTCCACCGTCCGGATACAGTGTCTTGTTCCACGACCCGGGTACAGTGTCTTGTTCCACGACCCGGGTACAGTGTCTTGTTCCACGACACGGGTACAGTGTCTTGTTCCACGACCCAGGTACAGTGTCTTGTTCCACGACCCGGGTACAATGTCTTGTTCCACGACCCGGGTACAGTGTCTTGTTCCACGGTCCGGGTACAGTGTCTTGTTCCACGACCCGGGTACAATATCTTGTTCCACGACCCGGGTACAGTGTCTTGTTCCACGACCCGGGTACAATATCTTGTTCCACGACCCGGGTACAGTGTCTTGTTCCACGACCCGGGTACAGTGTCTTGTTCCACGACCCAGGTACAGTGTCTTGTTCCACGACCCGGGTACAGTGTCTTGTTCCACGACCCGGGTACAGTGTCTTGTTCCACGGTCCGGGTACAGTGTCTTGTTCCACGACCCGGGTACAATATCTTGTTCCACGACCCGGGTACAGTGTCTTGTTCCACGACCCGGGTACAATATCTTGTTCCACGACCCGGGTACAGTGTCTTGTTCCACGACCCGGGAACAGTGTCTTGTTCCACGACCCGGGTACAGTGTCTTGTTCCACGACCCGGGTACAGTGTCTTGTTCAACGACCCGGATACATTGTCTTGTTCCACGACCCGGGTACAGTGTCTTGTTCCACGACCCGGGTACAATGTCTTGTTCCACGACCCGGGTACAGTGTCTTGTTCCACGACCAGGGTACAATATCTTGTTCCACGACCCGGGTACAATGTCTTGTTCCACGACCCGGGTACAGTGTCTTGTTCCACGACCCGGGTACAGTGTCTTGTTCCACGACCCGGGTACAGTGTCTTGTTCCACGACCCGGGTACAGTGTCTTGTTCCACGACCCGGGTACAGTGTCTTGTTCCACGACCCGGGTACAGTGTCTAGTTCCACGACCCGAGTACAGTGTCTTGTTCCACGACCCGGGTACAGTATCTTGTTCCACGACCCGGGTACAGTGTCTTGTTCCACGACCCGGGTACAGTGTCTTGTTCCACGACCCGGGTACAGTGTCTTGTTCCACGACCCGGGTACAATATCTTGTTCCACGACCCGGGTACAGTGTCTTGTTCCACGACCCGGGTACAGTGTCTTGTTCCACGACCCGGGTACAGTATCTTGTTCCACGACCCGGGTACAATATCTTGTTCCACGACCCGGGTACAGTGTCTTGTTCCACGACCCGGGTACAGTGTCTTGTTCCTCGACCCGGGTACAATGTCTTGTTCCACGACCCGGGTACAGTGTCTTGTTCCACGACCCGGGTACAGTGTCTTGTTCCACGACCCGGGTACAATGTCTTGTTCCACGACCCGGGTACAATGTCTTGTTCCACGACCCGGGTACAATGTCTTGTTCCACGACCCGGGTACAGTGTCTTGTTCCACTACCCGGGTACAATGTCTTGTTCCACGACCCGGGTACAGTGTCTTGTTCCACGACCCGGGTACAGTGTCTTGTTCCACGACCCGGGTACAATGTCTTGTTCCACGACCCGGGTACAATGTCTTGTTCCACGACCCGGGTACAATGTCTTGTTCCACGACCCGGGTACAATGTCTTGTTCCACGACCCGGGTACAATATCTTGTTCCACGACCCGGGTACAGTGTCTTGTTCCACGACCCGGGTACAGTGTCTTGTTCCACGACCCGGGTACAGTCTTGTTCCACGACCCGGGTACAATGTCTTGTTCCACGACCCGGGTACAGTGTCTTGTTCCACGACCCGGGTACAATGTCTTGTTCCACGACCCGGGTACAGTGTCTTGTTCCACGACCCGGGTACAGTCTTGTTCCACGACCCGGGTACAATATCTTGTTCCACGACCCGGGTACAATGTGAACATATAGATGGCTAGTCAAATCATTATGTGAGTTTTATACGGAATTTATGAATCATTTTGGAACTAACTCTAATGATGTCCTGAGTAAACTGAGAGTAAGTTTTATGTGGGTGAGAGAATGATTATATTCTGGAAGAGGACTTTATCTCCTTTATTTCCTTTCCCCTTTCTTTATTTTCTCTTCCCTCTTCTTTATCTCCTTGTCCTCTCTCCCCACTCTCTTGTATGTACACTCTCCTGTCTCTTCCTTCTTCTTTATTGCCTCTCCCCATGCCTTTCTCTTTCCTTTAGCTCCTCTCCCCTCATTCTTTTCCACACTCCACCTTGTTTCCCTTTTCCTATATCTACTCCCCTTCTCTCCCCTCTTTCCTCAATCTTTTTTCTCTTGCTTTCCTCTCACTCTCCCTCCTCTCCTCTCTCATATATCTGCTCTCTCTCTCTCTCTCTCTCTCTCTCTCTCTCTCTCTCTCTCTCTCTCTCTCTCTCTCTCTCTCTCTCTCTCTCTCTCTCTCTCTCTCTCTCTCTCTCTCTCTTTCTCTCTCTTTTTATCTGTTCTCTTTTTCCTTTCTTTATCATCTTCGTCTCTAAAAAGGACCTCAGTTTTAAACCGAGACATTCCGTTTGTCTCATATATACATATACATATATATATATATATATATATATATATATATATATATATATATATATATATATATATATATATATATATATATATATATATATATACACTCAGAATACTGCCTTTCCCAAGTGGTCCGAGGCTGAGCTTCAAATATTCATCAGATCACAAAGATTACACTGAGTTCAGTGTGTTAGTTGCTTGTCCTGGGAATATCCTGATTACAGAATTTTCAACAATCTCTTCTGTATCCGTAAAAAAAAAAAAAAGACGTTCAGACCTTTGGAACGGTTGTGGAGTCACCGCCTTTGCAACGGTGGAGACCATTTTCATTGTTGGTCTTTCCTTTTTTAAGTCTCAAAGGCTATTGCAAGACCCATTGTAAAAGGGTAAAAATGGGTTATATATTAACAGTGGTTCTTGGAGGGGGAATCATTGGTATAAATGTAAATATCATTTTTACGTCTTATTATTAGTAGTTATAATGATACCAGTAAATACTGGTATCATTATAACTCTATTGTTAACAAATGCTCCATGAATAGTAAGTACTTAAAGCCATGTAGAGTTATTTTGTTTACTAAGGTTGTCAAGCGAGCAGACACTGACCTGTAAATATCTCACAAAAGTTCCACTGAGTTAACTTTCAAATAGAAATTAAATATTTCAAAATTGAAAATTAGTAGAAATTGCTAATGCTGTTTTGTAATAATAATAATAGTAATGCTAGTAATAATAATAATAATAATAATAATAATAATAATAATAATAATAATAATAATAATAATAATAATAATAATATAATAATAATAATGTAATAATAATAATAATAATAATAATAATAATAATAATAATAATAATAATAATAATAATATAATAATAATAATGTAATAATAATAATAATAATAATAATAATAATAATAATAATAATAATATAATAATAATAATAATAATAATAATAATAATAATAATAATAATAATATAATATAATAATAATAATAATAATAATAATAATAATAATAATAATAATAATAATAATAATAATAATAATAATAATAATAATAATATAATAATATAATAATAGTAATAATAATAATAATAATAATAATAATAATAATACAGTAAGGGTGTTATTCCTTGCTGCCGCATTTTAATTACCGCTACGACACGCATTGTTGATTCAGGAAGGATTTTAACACTTTCATGGAATTGAAATAACAGTTCTTGTGTTTAAGAAATTTAAAATACACGGATGTGTACACACACACACACACACACACACACACACACACACACACACACACACACACACACTCACACACACACACAATTGGAAGTTGAAGACACAAATGAGTCAGAGAGATAGTAGGAAGTATTTCTTCAGAGTTGTAAGGCAGTGGAATAGCCTAGAAAATGACGTAGTGGAGGCAGGAACCATACACAGTTTTAAGACGAGGTTTGATAAAGCTCATGGAGCGGGGAGAGAGAGGGTCTAGTAGCAACCGGTGAAGAGGCGGGGCCAGGAGCTAGGACTCGACCCCTGCAACCACAAATAGGTGAGTACAAATAGGTGAGTACACACACACACACACACACACACAAACTATGAATCGACCCTTTCAACCACATTTAGATATCTACACAGAAACGAATACTTATATATATATATGTATATATATATATATATATATATATATATATATATATATATATATATATATATATATATATATATATATATATATATATATATATATATATATATATATATATATATATATATATATATATATATATATATATATATATATATATATATATATATATATATATATCGTGCCGAATAGGTAAAACTGGCCAATTAGTAAGAACTCATTTAAAATTAAGCTCCTTTCTAAAATTTTATCTTATACGTTTAAAGATATACTTATTTCATTTGTGTTAATGTAAAAATTAATAATTTTGTACCAAAAGAACCTTAGAAAACTTACCTAACCTTATTATAACAAACGCCATTTAATTTAGCCTAACCCAACTAAATATATTTTAGATAAGTTTACAGTAATTTAATAATAAACAAACACAATAATATATATATATATATATATATATATATATATATATATATATATATATATATATATATATATATATATGTATGTATATATATATAGTGTATTCTGTATGTAAGCAGTTCCAGTGTTCACCTATTATCTTAATTGCTTGTGACGCAGACAACACGAGGAGTCCAGCTAAAGTGAAACCTTCAACGTGATTGTCTTTTTCACTCTTGTGTCAGCAACAGTGTTGCTCTGGATGGTTGCAGGTCTACCATCCTAGAGTGTGTGTACTCACCTATATGTAGTTAGTGGGGTCGATTCCTGGTCCCGCCCGCCTCTTCGCTGGCGAGCGGGACCTACTGGGTTCACTTTCCTGGTTTCGAGAATCTTTTCTTACTTTTTTTTCTTAATGCTATGTATGGATCCTGCCTCTACCACTCCACCCTCCAGGTCGTTCCACTTCCTGACTACTCCAAGACTGAAGAAATACTTTATGACATTTCTGTGACACGTCTATGTTTTTAACTTCCAGCTAAAGCCTCTTGTTTCTGATTCCCGTCTCTCCAATAATGTGCTCCAGCACACACTATCAGTATCTTTCAGTATTTTGTATGTTGTCATCATATCACCCCTAGTCTTTGTTTCCTCTAATATCATGAGGTTTGGGTTCCTTAATCTCTCCTCATAGTTTGTTGACATGCTTGACCAGATGTGGGTTCCATACTGGTGATGCTTACTCCAGTAGAGGCTTGACGTACAGTGTAGTGTCGTGAAAGACTCCTTACTGAGATATCTAAAAAGTAGTCTTAGATTTGCCAGAAGAACATTTGTTGCAGCAGTTATTTGGTTGATGTGCGCCTCGGGCGATATGCTTGGTACAATGCTCACACGAAGGTCCTCCTGGAGTGAGGTTTGTAGGCTTTGCCCTTTCCCAATCTTCGTAACTTTGCACTTGCTGGGGTCGAATTCTAGCAGTCATTTGTTAGACCATACCTCCAGGCTACATGTGTGTGTGTGTGTGTGTGTGTGTGTGTGTGTGTGTGTGTGTGTGTGTGTGATAGAGAGAAAGAGAGAGAAAGAGAGAGAGAGAGAGAGAGAGAAAGAGAGAGAGAGAGAGAGAGAGAGAGAGAGAGAGAGAGAGAGAGAGAGAGTATGTAATTAAGCTCCCGTGTCTTTAATTCCCTACCTGAAACTTTTGTTAGAGGTGAACACTTGTGTGTTCATCTCTGACAACTCGCAGATAAACTCAAGTCTTTCACCACATGACCAGAGGGACTGATCACATCAAGTTGCCTCGTCTCTTTTCCAGTTTAATTCCCTGCACTGAATTAAAATCAACAAAGACCACTGGTGGTTTAAAGTGGTTTAAAAAACCGACAGGTTGAAGAATGAAACACTTGGGAAGATCCCCAAATGTAACACAAGTGTCTCATTCTTCATTCCCAGGTGCTACACATATGTCTTATTCATCATCTTGTCGGAGTTAAATATCATTGTGTTTCAGGAAGAGGATCAAAAACTGAGCTAAAGAATCCAATTTCTCCTAGTGATGAAAACGAAGTGACAAATGGGTTACCAAAGACGATTTCAGTGGTTAAGCCACCCCTGTCTTATCCTGGCTTACCGTACCTGGGTTGTTGTTTTTTCCCCCACTATGAAAAATCAAGAATGTCATTTTGGTATCCTAGGTGGGTGTATGAGTGTAAATTTCTTTTTAAGAGTTCTGGCGGAGACCTGGTGTTGACATTATGGTAATGTTGTGCGGGTTTTAGTGGCTGGTGATGTGGCTGCAAGCTCCTTATGGCGCGAGTTATAATATCCTCCTGATGAAAGATATCTTTAATAGCTCACTTGCTTCGAGTCTCTCTCTCTCTCTCTCTCTCTCTCTCTCTCTCTCTCTCTCTCTCTCTCTCTCTCTCTCTCTCTCTCTCTCTCTCTCTCTCTCTCTCTCTCTCTCTCTCTCTCTCTCTCTCTCATATTGGCTTCCCCCTAGAGATTGTTGGGGTTGAGTCTTGCTCGTGTGTAGTTGGCAGTGAAAATTCTATGGACCTCCGATCTTTGTGTCTGCCTCCCTCCCTCCCTCTCTCTCTCTCTCTCTCTCTCTCTCTCTCTCTCTCTCTCTCTCTCTCTCTCTCTCTCTCTCTCTCTCTCTCTCTCTCTCTCTCTCTCTCTCTCTCTCTCTCTCTCTCTCTCTCTCCCTGGCTCCCTGCTGCGTGAGAGGTACCAGGTGGTGTGGGAGGACACAGGGTCGATGATGCTGGTGTGGGTGACCTGGGAAAAATTACTGCGGGGATTCGCAGAATTCAAAAAATAAAACAATTGTTGGACACGGAGGGTGGACGGTTGGGTCAACAGTCAGATGGATCACGACCCTGGCGGGGTGTTGGACCAACAGACTGAAGGATCAGGAGCCTGTATTCTCAAATAATAAGATTGAAAGATTTATCTGTCGTCTTGCATGTTCACGAGACAGAGGCACAACACGTCACCAATCCTGCCAGAGTGCAAAACGTTTATAAAATATGTCAACTACGCAGGGACCATTAGTGAGCATAATTATTATTATTATTATTATTATCATCATCACCATCATCATCATCTTCCTAAGTAGATATTTTTTCCTTCTCAGAGTGGTAAAATCCTACTCGGGATATATAACGGTCTCTAAGAGAAGAAACGGCCGTTGAATATGCTAATACCACCAGCAATTCCCAACTCCCGTTTTTCACCGTTAGTACCAATAAAATTCTGATGAATTAGTCGGAATTTAACCCGGGAATGTTAAGAGGCATTTTTCCTCCAGCCGTTTTCTTGTTCCCGTTTAGTGGGAGTTACCCGTTAACGGGGAAGTTATCTGTTGTTCCTGTTTGCTGGGAGTTATCTGTTAAAAGAGCAATAAAAATAGAATCTTATTACCTTCTTGACCAGACAACATCTGTGTTGACCAGACAACATCTCTGTTGACCAGAAAACATCTCTGTTGACCAGACAACATCTGTGTTCACCAGACAACATCTGTGTTGACCAGACAACATCTCTGTTGACAAGACAACATCTGTGTTGACTAGACACAACATCTGTGTTGGCCAGACAACATCTGTGTTGACTAGATACAACATCTGTGTTGACCAGACAACATCTGTGTTGACTAGACACAACATTTGTGTTGACCAGACAACATCTGTGTTGACCAGACAACATCTGTGTTGACCAGACAACATCTGTGTTGACTAGACACAACATCTGTGTTGACCAGACAACATCTCTGTTGACCAGACAACATCTGTGTTGACCAGACAACATCTGTGTTGACCAGACAACATCTGTGTTGACCAGATAACATCTGTGTTGACCAGACAACATCTGTGTTGTCAGACAACATCTGTGTTGACCAGACAACATCTGTGTTGACCAGACAACATCTGTGTTGACCAGACAACATCTGTGTTGACCAGACAAAATCAGTGTTGACCAGACAACATCTGTGTTGACTAGACACAACATCTGTGTTGACCAGACAACATCTGTGATGTCTAGATACAACATCTGTGTTGACCAGACAACATCTATGTTGACTAGACACAACATCTGTGTTGAACAGACAACATCTACGTTGACTAGACACAACATCTGTGTTGACCAGACAACATCTGTGTTGACTAGATACAACATTTGTGTTGACTAGACACAACATCTGTGTTGACTAGACTGAACATCTGTGTTGACCAGACAACATCTGTGTTGACTAGACACAACATCTGTGTTGACTAGACTGAACATCTGTGTTGACCAGACAACATCTGTGTTGACCAGACAACATCTGTGTTGACCAGACAATATCTGTGTTGACCAGATAACATCTGTGTTGACCAGACAACATCTTTGTTGACCAGACAACATCTGTGTTGACCAGACAACATCTGTGTTGACCAGGCAACATCTGTGTTGACCAGACAACATCTGTGTTGACTAGACACAACATCTGCGTTGACCAGACAACATCTGTGTTGACTAAATACAACATCTGTGTTGACCAGACAACATCTGTGTTGACTAGACACAACATCTGTGTTGACTAGACAGAACGTCTGCGTTCACCAGACAACATCTGTGTTGACCAGACAACATCTGTGTTGACCAGACAACATCTGTGTTGACTAGATACAACATCTGTGTTGACCAGACAACATCTGTGTTGACTAGACACAACATTTGTGTTGACTAGACAACATCTGTGTCGACTAGACACAACATCTGTGTTGACTAGACAGAACATCTGTGTTGACCAGACAACATCTCTGTTGACCAGACAACATCTGTGTTGACCAGACAACATCTATGTTGACTAGACACAACATCTGTGTTGGCCGGACAACATCTGTGTTGACTAGATACAACATCTGTGTTGACCAGACAACATCTGTGTTGACCAGACAACATCTGTGTTGACCAGACAACATCTGCGTTGACTAGACACAACATTTGTGTTGACCAGACAACATCTGTGTTGACCAGACAACATCTGTGTTGACCAGACAACATCTGTGTTGACCAGACAACATCTGTGTTGACCAGACAACATCTGTGTTGACCAGATAACATTTGTGTTGACCAGACAACATCTGTGTTGACCAGACAACATCTGTGTTGACCAGACAACATCTGTGTTGACCAGACAACATCTGTGTTGACCAGACAAAATCTGTGTTGACCAGACAACATCTGTGTTGACTAGATACAACATCTGTGTTGACCAGACAACATCTGTGTTGACTAGACACAACATCTGTGTTGAACAGACAACATCTGTGTTGACTAGACACAACATCTGTGTTGACCAGACAACATCTGTGTTGACTAGATACAACATTTGTGTTGACAACATCTGTGTTGACTAGACACAACATCTGTGTTCACTAGACTGAACATTTGTGTTGACCAGACAACATCTGTGTTGACCAGACAACATCTGTGTTGACCAGACAACATCTTTGTTGACCAGACAACATCTGTGTTGACCAGACAACATCTATGTTGACCAGGCAACATCTGTGTTGACCAGACAACATCTGTGTTGACCAGACAACATCTGTGTTGACCAGACAAAATCTGTATTGACCAGACAACATCTGTGTTGACTAGACACAACATCTGTGTTGACCAGATAACATCTGTGTTGACTAGATACAACATCTGTGTTGACCAGACAACATCTGTGTTGACTAGACACAACATTTGTGTTGACTAGACAACATCTGTGTTGACTAGACACAACATCTGTGTTGACTAGACAGAACATCTGTGTTGACCAGACAACATCTGTGTTGACTAGACACAACATCTGTCTTGATCAGACAACATCTGTGTTGACTAGACACAACATCTGTGTTGACCAGACAACATATGCGTTGACTAGACAACAACATCTGTGTTGACCAGACAACATCTGTGTTGAACAGACAACAACATCTGTGTTGACCAGACAACAACATCTGTGTTGACCAGACAACAACATCTGTGTTGACCAGACAACAACATCTGTGTTGACCAGACAACAACATCTGTGTTGAACACACCGGGTATAGAAGCTTCTAAATAAACTTGAAAAAGAATAGAATTAGCAATGAGAGCAGAAGGCAGAAAGCTCTATGCAAATTCAAGAAATTTAGAAAGCCAATTATCAAGTCTGAACACATGGTTCAGACTTCGTCCTGAGGTACACTACTGGAGGTTGATGCTGGAGGATATTACTGGAGGATGATACTGGAGGATATTACTGGAGGTTGATACTGGAGGATATTACTGGAGGTTGATACTGGAGGATATTACTGGAGGATGATACTGGAGGTTAATACTGGAGGTTGATACTGGAGAATATTACTGGAGGATAATACTGGAGGATATTACTGGAGGTTGATACTGGAGGATATTACTGGAGGTTGATACTGGAGGATATTACTGGAGGTTGATACTGGAGGATATTACTGGAGGATATTACTGGAGGATGATACTGGAGGATGATACTGGAGGATATTACTGGAGGATGATACTGGAGGATATTACTGGAGGTTGATACTGGAGGATATTACTGGAGGTTGATACTGGAGGATATTACTGGAGGATATTACTGGAGGTTGATGCTGGAGGATATTACTGGAGGTTGATACTGGAGGATATTACTGGAGATTGATACTGGAGAATATTACTAGAGGTTGATACAGGAGAATATTACTGGAGGATGATACTGGAGAATATTACTGGAGGATGATACTGGAGAATATTATTGGAGGATGATACTGGAGGATATTACTGGAGGTTGATACGGGAGGATATTACTGGAGGATGATACTGGATGATATTACCGGAGGATGATACTGGAGGATATTACTGGAGGTTGATACTGGAGGATATTACTGGAGATTGATACTGGAGGATATTACTGGAGGTTGATACTGGAGAATATTACTGGAGGATGATACTGGAGAATATTACTGGAGGATGATACTGGAGGATATTACTGGAGGTTGATACTGGAGGATATTACTGGAGGTTGATACTGGAGAATATTACTGGAGGATGATACTGGAGAATATTACTGGAGGATGATACTGGAGGATATTACTGGAGGTTGATACTGGAGAATATTACTGGAGGTTGATACTGGAGGATATTACTGGAGGTTGATACTGGAGAATATTACTGGAGGTTGATACTGGAGGATATTACTGGAGGTTGATACTGGAGAATATTACTGGAGGATGATACTGGAGAATATTACTGGAGGATGATACTGGAGGATATTACTTGAGGATATTACTGGAGGTTGATACTGGAGAATATTACTGAAGGATGATACTGGAGAATATTACTGGAGGATGATACTGGAGGATATTACTGGAGGTTGATACTGGAGGATATTACTGGAGGATGATACTGGAGGATATTACTGGAGGTTGATGCTGGAGGATATTAGTGGAGGTTGATGCTGGAGGATATTACTGGAGGTTGATACTGGAGGATATTACTGGAGGTTGATGCTGGAGGATATTACTGGAGGTTGATACTGGAGAATATTACTGGAGGTTGATACTGGAGAATATTACTGGAGGTTGATGCTGGAGGATATTACTGGAGGTTGATACTGGAGAATATTACTGGAGGTTGATACTGGAGAATATTACTGGAGGTTGATGCTGGAGGATATTACTGGAGGTTGATGCTGGAGGATATTACTGGAGGATATTACTGGAGGATGATACTGGAGGATATTACTGGAGGATGATACTGGAGGATATTACTGGAGGATGATACTGCTGGAGGATATTACTGGAGGTTGATACTGGAGGCTGATACTGGAGGATATTACTGGAGGCTGATACTGGAGGATATTAATGGAGGTTGATACTGGAGAATATTACTGGAGGTTGATACTGGAGAAAATTACTGGAGGTTGATACTGGAGAATATTACTGGAGGTTGATGCTGGAGGATATTACTGGAGGTTGATACTGGAGAATATTACTGGAGGTTGATACTGGAGAATATTACTGGAGGTTGATGCTGGAGGATATTACTGGAGGTTGATACTGGAGGATATTACTCGAGGATATTACTGGAGGATGATACTGGAGGATATTACTGGAGGATGATACTGGAGGATATTACTGGAGGATTATACTGGAGGATATTACTGGAGGTTGATACTGGAGGCTGATACTGGAGGATATTACTGGAGGCTGATACTGGAGGTTGATACTGGAGGATATTACTGGAGGTTGATACTGGAGGATATTACTGGAGGTTGATACTGGAGGATGTTACTGGAGGATATTTCTGGAGGATATTACTGGAGGTTGATACTGGAGGATATTACTGGAGGTTGATACTGGAGGAATTTACTGGAGGATATTACTGGAGGATATTACTGGAGGATGATACTGGAGGATGATACTGGAGGATATTACTTGAGGATATTACTGGAGGCTGATACTCGAGGATATTACTGGAGGTTGATACTGGAGGATATCACTGGAGGTTGATACTGGAGGATGTTACTGGAGGATATTACTGGAGGCTGATATTGGAGGATATTACTGGAGGTTGGTACTGGAGGATATTACTGGAAGTTGATACTGGAGGATGTTACTGGAGGATATTACTAGAGGATATTACTGGAGGTTGATACTGGAGGATGATACTGGAGGATATTACTGGAGGATATAACTGCAGGATGATACTGGAGGATATTACTGGAGGATATTACTGGAGGATGACACTGGAGGCTGATACTGGAGGATGTTACTGGAGGATATTACTGGAGGATATTACTGGAGGCTGATACTGGAGGATGATACTGGAGGATATTACTGGAGGATATTACTGGAGGCTGATACTGGAGGATTATAATCGAGGATATTACTGGAGGTTGATACTGGAGGATATTACTGGAGGTTGATACTGGAGGATGTTACTGGAGGATATTACTGGAGGCTGATACTGGAGGATTTTACTGGAGGTTGATACTGGAGGATATTACTAGAGGTTGATACTGGAGGATGTTACTGAAGGATATTACTGGAGGATATTACTGGAAGTTGATACTGGAGGATGATACTGGAGGATATTACTGAAGGATATTACTGGAGGATGATATGGGAGGATATTACTGGAGGTTGATACTGGAGGATATTACTGGAGGATGACACTGGAGGCTGATACTGGAGGATATTACTGGAGGTTGATACTGGAGGTTGATACTGGAGGATATTACTGGAGGATGATACTGGAGGATATTACTGGAGGATGATACTGGAGGATATTATTGGAGGTTGATACTGGAGGATATTTCTGGAGGACGACACTGGAGGCTGATACTGGAGGATATTACTGGAGGTTGATACTGGAGGATATTACTGGAGGATGATACTGGAGGATATTACTGGAGGATGATACTGGAGGATATTATTGGAGGTTGATACTGGAGGATATTTCTGGAGGATGACACTGGAGGCTAATACTGAAGGATATTACTGGAGGTTGATACTGGAGGTTGATACTGGAGGATATTACTGGAGGATGATACTGGAGGATATTACTGGAGGATGATACTTGAGGATATTACTGGAGGTTGATACAGGAGGATATTACTGGAGGATGATACTGGAGGATATTACTGGAGGTTGATAATGGAGGATATTACTGTAGGATGACACTGGAGGCTGATACTGGAGGATATTACTGGAGGTTGATACTGGAGGTTGATACAGGAGGATATTACTGAAGGTTGATACTGGAGGATATTACTGGAGGTTGATACTGGAGGTTGATACTGGAGGATATTACTGGAGGATGACACTGGAGGATATTACTGGAGGTTGATACTGGAGGTTGATACTGGAGGATATTACTGGAGGTTGGTACTGGAGGATATTACTGGAGGTTGATACTGGAGGTTGATACTGGAGGTTGATACTGGAGGATATTACTGGAGGTTGATGCTGGAGGATATTACTGGAGGTTGATACTGGAGGATATTACTGGAGGTTGATACTGGAGGATATTACTGGAGGTTGATACTGGAGGTTGATACTGGAGGATATTACCGGAGGATATTACTGGAGGATATTAGTGGAGGTTGATACTGGAGGCTGATACTGGAGGATGATAATGGAGGCGGATACTGGAGGATGTTACTGGAGGATATTGCTGCAGGATGATACTGGAGGTTGATACTGGAGGATATTACTGGAGGATGATACTGGAGGATATTACTGGAGGTTGATACTGGAGGCTGATACTAGAGGATGATACTGAAGGATGATACTGGAGGATGTTACTGGAGGATATTACTGGAGGCTGATACTGGAGGATATTACTGGAAATTGATACTGGAGGCTCATACTGGAGGTTGATACCGGAGGATATTACTGGAGGTTGATACTGGAGGATGTTACTGGAGGATATTACTGGAGGCTGATACTGGAGGATGATACTGGAGGATATTACTGGAGGTTGATACTGGAGGATATTACTGGAGGTTGATAATGGAGGCTGATACTGGAGGTTGATACTGGAGGATATTACTGGAGATTGATACTGGAGGATATTACTGGAGGTTGATACTGGAGGTTGATACCGGAGGATATTACTGGAGGTTGATACTGGAGGTTGATACTGGAGGTTAATACTGGAGGATATTACTGGAGGATGACACTGGAGGATATTACTGGAGGTTGATACTGGAGGTTGATACTGGAGGTTGATACTGGAGGATATTACTGGAGGTTGATACTGGAGGATATTACTGGAGGTTGATACTGGAGGATATTACTGGAGGTTGATACTGGAGGATGATACTGGAGGATATTACCGGAGGATATTAGGATATGATACTGGAGGCGGATACTGGAGGATGTTACTGGAGGATAGATACTGGAGGTTGATACTGGAGGATATTACTGGAGGATGATACTGATACTGGAGGCTGATACTAGAGGATGATACTGAGGATGATACTGGAGGATGTTATGAGGATATTACTGGATACTGGAGGATATACTGGAAATTGATACTGGATTACTGGAGGTTGATACTGGAGGTACTGGAGGATATTACTGGATACTGGAGGATATTACTGGAGGTTGATAATGGAGGCTGATACTGGAGGTTGATACTGGAGGATATTACTGGAGATTGATACTGGAGGCTGATACTGGAGGATGATACTGGAAGATATTACTGGAGGTTGATACTGGAGGATGTTACTGGAGGATATTACTGGAGGCTGATACTGGAGGCTGATATTGGAGCTTGATACTGGAGGCTGATATGGGATGATGATACTGGAGGCTGATACTGGAGGATAATACTGGAGGATGATACTGGAGGCTGAAACTGAGGTTGATACTGGAGGAGGATACTGGAGGATGATACTGGAGACTGGTACTGGAGGATGATACTGGAGGCTGATACTACAGGATGATACTGGAGGATGATACTGGAGGCTGATACTGGAGGCTGATATTGGAGGATAATACTGGAGGCTGATACTGGAGGCTGATACTGGAGGATGATACTGGAGATTGATACTGGAGGATGGTACTGGAGGATGATACTGGAGACTGATACTAGAGGCTGATACTGGAGGATGATACTGGAGGCTGACACTGGAGGATGATACTGGAGGATGATACTGGATGCTGATACTGAAGGATGATACTGGAGGATGATACTGGAGGATGATACTGGAGGCTGATACAGGAGGTTGATACTGGAGGATGGTACTGGAAGCTGATACTGGAGGCTGATACTGGAATATGTTACTGAAGGCTGATACTGGAGGCTGATACTGGAGGATGATACTCGAGGCTGATACTGGAGGCTGATACTGGAGGGTGATACTGGAGGCTGATACTGGAGGATGATACTGGAGGATGATACTGGAGGCTGATACTGAAGGATGATACTGGAGGCTGATACTGGAGGATGATACTGGAGGCTGATACTGGAGGATGATACTGGAGGCTGATACTGGAGGATGATACTGGAGGATGATACTGGAGGCTGATACTGGAGGTTGATACTGGAGGATGATACTGGACGCTGAAACTGGAGGCTGATACTGGAATATGTTACTGAAGGCTTATACTGGAGGCTGATACTGGAGGATGATACTGGAGGATGATACTGGAGGTTGATACTAGAGGATGATACTGGAGGCTGATACTAGAGGATGAAACTGGAGGCTGATACTTGAGGATGATACTGGAGGCTGATACTAGAGGATGATAATGGATGCTGATACTAGAGTATCATACTGGAGGCTGATACTGGAGGCTGATACTAGAGGATCATACTGGAGGGTGATACTAGAGGATGATGCTGGAGGCTGATACTAGAGAATGATAATAGAGGCTGATACTAGAGGATCATACTGGAGGCTGATACTGGAGGCTGATACTAGAGGATCATACTGGAGGCTGATACTAGAGGATCATACTGGAGGCTGATACTGGAGGCTGATACTAGAGGATCATACTGGAGGCTGATACTGGAGGTTGATACTAGAGGATCATACTGGAGGCTGATACTAGAGGATCATGCTGGAGGCTGATACTAGAGGATCATACTGGAGGCTGATACTAGAGGATCATACTGGAGGCTGATACTAGAGGATCATACTGGAGGCTGATACTAGAGGATCATACTGGAGGCTGATACTAGAGGATCATACTGGAGGCTGATACTAGAGGATCATACTGGAGGCTGATACTGGAGGCTGATACTAGAGGATCATACTGGAGGCTGATACTGGAGGCTGATACTAGAGGATCATGCTGGAGGCTGATACTGGAGGCTGATACTAGAGGATCATACTGGAGGCTGATACTAGAGGATCATACTGGAGGCTGATACTGGAGGCTGATACTAGAGGATCATACTGGAGGCTGATACTGGAGGCTGATACTAGAGAATCATACTGGAGGCTGATACTGGAGGCTGATACACGGAGATGAGGAGACAGAGATGTGTCAGCATCATTTATGCACACTCACTTTTGGATACATATGTGCACACACACACACACACACACACACACACACACACACACACACACACACACACACACACACACACACACACACACACACACACACACACACGCACGCACACACACACACACACACACACACACACACACACACACACACACACACACACAGAAACAAGAGGCCACACACAGTCAGAGAGATAGTAGGAAGTACACACAGTGGAATACACACACATACACACACACACACAGGAACAAGCACTTGTAAGCTGTAGTACACACAAACACACACATACACAGGATTTCACACCGTCCTGTGAACTGACTATCTGAACCTCGCTCCTTCTCTCTCTCCCTCTCTTCCTATCCTAATCTCTCTCTCTACCTATCTCACTCTCTACCTATATCTCTCTCTCTACCTATCTCTCTCTCTTCCCTATCCTGTCTCTCCCCCTCTAACATCTCTCCCCTCCCATTATCTCTCCCCTCTCCCTTTTCCCATCTCTCTCCCTCCTCCCCTCTCTCTCCCCCTAGCCTCTCTCTCCCCCTAGCCTCTCTCTCCCCTCTCGCTCTTCCATCTCCCTCCTCTTTCCCCCTCTCTCCCCCCTCTCTCTCCCCCTCTCTTTGCCTTCTCTCTCCCCTCTCGCTCTTCCATCTCCCCCCTCTTTCCCCCTCTCTCCCCCTCTCTCCCCCCTCTCTCTCCCCCTCTCTTTGCCTTCTCTCTCTCTCTCTCTCTCTTGCTCTCTCTCTTCCCCTTTTTCCTTCTCACTATCCCCCTCTCTCTTTCTACCTTCCCTTCTCTCTCTCTCTCTCTCCATCACTTCTCCATTTTTCCCTTCTCACTCTCCCCCCTCCTTCCCTTCCCTTCTCTCTCTTTCCCCCTCTCACACTCTCCCCCTTTCCCTTCTCACTCTTCCCCTCTCTCTCTCCTTCTACCTTTCCCTTCTCTCTTCTCTCACAAAAAAAAAGAAAAAAAAAAATGGTGGGGATTCGCAGGAACCAAGGATCAGATGAGAATGGTTCTGGTAGGGAGGAGTGGATGGAGAAGCAGTGGAAAAGGATGGAACAAGAGTGGGAGAGAAAATTAGGAGAGCTTTCTGAAAAAATGGAGAAAGAGCTCACTGTGAAATTGGAAAAGAGGTTGGAGAAGGAGACAAAGAATTGGGAGGCACAAGTCGAAACTGCAGTAGCCAAGATAAGGGTCCTAGAAGTTGAGATAAATAGGCTGAAGCGAGTTACAGGGGTAGTGACCAGAGAAGACACAGCATATGAAGCTGCGAGGCATAACAGGAAGGAAGGAATTATGAATTATGCTAAGGTCATATCAACCTGCCAAAAAAAGCCAAGGAGTGGAAGGGAAGAACAGCTGGTTGCAGACGGAGAGGGTGATAGGTCGAATGCGGAGGCACAACCATGCTATTAAGAGCCACTGGAAAAATCAAGGGAGAAACTGACCACATACAGGCAGGATCCAGAGTCACAGAGGGTGAAGCAAAGGGAGGAGGAAAGGGCAAAATCAGTGTTTATCCATGAACTTCAGGAGAGAGAGGAAAGGACACACACTGAAAGGCAGCAGGAAGAAAGTAAGGAGATTGAGAAAATCATCACGGAAATAGGTGAAGAGATGGACGAGATTGTAAATTTTCAGAGAATAGGGGGGTACTCGAAGGGGAGAAACCGACCAATCAAGCTGATTCTTAGGACGGAAACAGTGCGGAACAGGATCCTCCAAGAGGAACCACGATTGAAATACTCGGAAGAGTACAAGAGGGTGTTCCTAGACAGAGACAGAACAAAATCAGAATGACAACAGCTGAGGGAGAGGACAAAAAAGCGAAAGGAGCTAGGAAAAGAGACAAGGATGGAACCAGCAGACGTCAGTCAGAGCAGAACAGAACAGCGAGGGCAAGCACACACACAACTATTCTCAGAACCATACAACCTATCACACCATCCCAACACACACTACAATCCATACCCACAGCCTCCACCCAACACCGAGCTATAGAATCCCACAGTATGCCACCAGGTCTCCCACCCTCACAGGCCCCACAAACCACAGTGTTGGAAAGGAAACTGAAGGCATGGTACACAAACGCTGATGGTATAACAAATAAGTGGGAGGAGTGGCATGAAAGAGTCAAAGAGGCATCACCGGACATCATAGCTCTCACAGAAACCAAGCTTACAGGTATGATAACAGATGCCATTTTTCCAATGGGATACCAAATCCTGAGGAAAGACAGAGGGAACAGGGGGGGGAGGAGTGGCATTGCTGATCAAAAATTGCTGGAATTTTGATGAGCTGGAGAGAGGAGACAGCGGAGAAGAAAGTGATTACATAGCGGGAACGCTTCTCTGGAGGTCCCAAGGTGGTAATAGCAGTGATGTATAACCCACCACAGAACAGCAGGAGGCCAAGGCAAGAGTACGACGAGAGCAACAGAGCGATGGTTGACACACTGGCTAGAGTGGCCAGAAGAGCTCATGCATGCAGGGCAAAGCTCCTGATCATGGGTGACTTTAACCACAAGGAGATCAATTGGGAGAACTTGGACCCGCATGGGAGTCAAGATACATGGAGGGCTAAGATGATGGAGGTGGTACTGGAAAACTTCATGTACCAACACGTAAGGGACACTACAAGAGAGAGAGGAGAGGATGAACCAGCAAGACTGGACTTAGTATTCACCTTGAGTAGTGCAGATATTGAGGACATCACATATGAAAGACCCCTTGGGGCCAGTGACCATGTGGTTTTAAGCTTCGAATACACAGTAGAGCTACAAGTGGAGGAAGAAGCAGGAAGGCCAGGACGAATGAAGCCAAACTACAAGAAAGGGGACTACACAGGAATGAGGAACTTCCTGAACGGGGTTCGGTGGGACAGAGAACTGGCAGGGAAGACAGTTAATGAGATGATGGCATATGTAGCAACAAAATGCAAGGAGGCTGAGGAGAGGTTTGTACCCAAGGGTAACAGGAATAATGAAAAAGCCAGGATGAGCCCATGGTTTACCCAAAGGTGCAGGGAGGCAAAAACCAAGTGTGCTAGGGAATGGAAGAAATATAGAAGGCAAAGGACCCAGGAGAATAAGGAGAGCAGTCGTAGAGCCAGAAACGAATATACACAGATAAAAAGGGAGACCCAAACACAATATGCAAATGACATAGCAGCGAAAGCCAAATCTGACCCGAAATTGTTGTACAGCCACATCAGGAGGAAAACAACAGTCAAGGACCAGGTAATCAAGCTAAGGAAGGAAGGAGGAGAGACAACAAGAAATGACCGTGAAGTATGTGAGGAACTCAACAAGAGATTCAAAGAAGTGTTCACAGAGGAGACAGAAGGGGCTCCAGAAAGACGGAGAGGTGGGGCACACCACCATGTGCTGGACACAGTGCACACAACCGAGGAAGAAGTGAAGAGGCTTCTGACTGAGCTAGATACCTCAAAGGCAATGGGGCCAGATAACATCTCCCCATGGGTATTGAGAGAGGGAGCAGAGGCACTATGTGTACCCCTAACAACAATATTCAATACATCTATCGAAACAGGGAGATTGCCTGAGGCATGGAAGACAGCAAATGTAGTCCCAATCTTTAAAAAAGGAGACAGACATGAAGCATTAAACTACAGACCAGTATCACTGACATGTATAGTATGCAAAATCATGGAGAAGATTATCAGGAGAAGAGTGGTGGAACACCTAGAAAGGAATGATTTCATCAACAGCAGCCAACATGGTTTCAGGGACGGGAAATCCTGTGTCACAAACCTACTGGAGTTCTATGACATGGTGACAGCAGTAAGACAAGAGAGAGAGGGGTGGGTGGATTGCATATTCTTGGACTGCAAGAAGGCGTTTGACACAGTTCCACACAAGAGATTGGTGCAAAAACTGGAGGACCAAGCAGGGATAACAGGGAAGGCACTACAATGGATCAGGGAATACTTGTCAGAAAGACAGCAGCGAGTCATGGTACGTGGCGAGGTGTCAGAGTGGGCACCTGTGACCAGCGGGGTCCCACAGGGGTCAGTCCTAGGACCAGTGCTGTTTCTGGTATTTGTGAACGACATGACGGAAGGAATAGACTCTGAGGTGTCCCTGTTTGCAGATGACGTGAAGTTGATGAGAAGAATTCACTCGATCGAAGACCAGGCAGAACTACAAAGGGATCTGGACAGGCTGCAGACCTGGTCCAGCAATTGGCTCCTGGAGTTCAATCCCACCAAGTGCAAAGTCATGAAGATTGGGGAAGGGCAAAGAAGACAGCAGACGGAGTACAATCTAGGGGGCCAGAGACTACAAACCTCACTCAAGGAAAAAGGTCTTGGGGTGAGTATAACACCAGGCACATCTCCTGAAGTGCACATCAATCAAATAACTGCTGCAGCATATGGGCGCCTAGCAAACCTCAGAACAGCATTCCGACATCTTTATAAGGAATCGTTCAGGATCCTGTACACCGTGTACGTTAGGCCCATATTGGAGTATGCGGCACCAGTTTGGAACCCACACCTTGCCTAGCACGTAAAGAAACTAGAGAAAGTGCAAAGGTTTGCAACAAGACTAGTCCCAGAGCTAAGAGGTATGTCCTACGAGGAGAGGTTAAGGGAAATCAACCTGACGACACTGGAGGACAGGAGAGATAGGGGGGACATGATAACGACATACAAAATACTTAGAGGAATTGACAAGGATGTTCCAGAGATTGGACACAGTAACAAGGGGACACAGTTGGAAGTTGAAGACACAGATGAATCACAGGGATGTTAGGAAGTATTTCTTCAGCCACAGAGTAGTCAGTAAGTGGAATAGTTTGGGAAGCGATGTAGTGGAGGCAGGATCCATACATAGCTTTAAGCAGAGGTATGATAAAGCTCTTGGTTCAGAGAGAGTGACCTAGTAGCGATCAGTGAAGAGGCGGGGCCAGGAGCTCGGACTCGACCCCCGCAACCTCAACTAGGTGAGTACACACACACACACACACACATGCACACACACACACACACATGCGTGCACACACACATGCATGCACACACACACACACACACACACACACACACACACACACACACACACACACACACACACACACACACACACACACACACACACACACACACACACACACACACACACACACACACACACACACACACACACACACACACACACACACACACACACACACAGGAAGTCAAAGGGGAAACATATGAAGCAAGAAAACAAGGGGGAAAAAAGCAATTGAAAGCATCATGAAAGCAATAGGAGAAGACGACATGACCCAGCTGGAAAATTTTCAGAGAATAGGGGGGTTTGTAAAATAAAGAACCCGGCCAGTGAGAGTGACCTTCAAGGCAGAAGCGACTAGGACCAGGATCCTGCAGGAGAAAGCACGATTAAGGGACATGACGGCATACAGGAAGGTGTATCTCGACCGCGACAGAACACAAGAAGAAAGGCAGAAACTGAGAGAGATGGTACAAAGGCGAAAGGAGGAAAGAGAGGGGATGGAGAAGACAGACAGGAGATCCCAGACCCAGGAAGAAGATCAAATACAGCCTCCCTCACAACTTCCTATAGAAGCCTCCCAACCAGGTCAACCCCAGTGCAACCAAACACTCTAAATCAAAACACCCATGCCACATCCAATGCCCCCACCCACTACATTACAAACTCCACCCCCACAGCAACAACCCATAGTTCCTTACCAGGTCTCCCACTTCCCAAATCCCAATATACATCCCAGACCACAGTCTTAGAAAAGAAGTTCAAGGTGTGGTATACAAATGCAGATGGAATAACAAACAAGTATGAGGACTGGCACGAAAGAACCAAAGAGACATCCCCAGACATAATAGCACTCACAGAAACAAAACTCACCAGAATAATAACAGATTCAATCTTTCCATCCGGATATCAAATCCTCAGGAAAGACAGAGGGAGGAGAGGGGGAGGAGGAGTTGCATTGCTCATTAAAAACCAGTGGGGTTTTGAGAAAATGGAAGGAATGGATGGCACGGGCGAAAGGGACTACTTAGTAGGAACAATCCAGTCTGAGGGACATAAGGTGATAATTGCAGTAATGTACAACCCACCACAGAACTGCAGGAGGCCAAGAGAAGAATACGATGAGAGCAACAGAGCAATGATCGACACACTAGCCGAGGTGGCCAGGAGAGCACACATGGGGGGAGCAAAGTTACTAGTTATGGGTGATTTCGATCATAAGGAGATTGACTGGGAAAACCTGGAGCCCCATGGGGGTCCCGAAACATGGAGAGCCAAGATGATGGATGTGGTACTGGAAAACCTCATGCATCAACATGTTAGAGGCACTACCAGAGAGAGAGGAGAGGATGAACCAGCAAGGTTGGACCTTGTATTCACCATGAGTAGTTCGGACATCGAGGGTATCATGTATGAAAGGCCCCTGGGAGCTAGTGATCATGTGGTTCTGTGCTTCGACTACATAGTTGAGCTCCAAGTGGAGAGAGTAGCAGGAATAGGCTGGGAAAAACCAAACTACAAAAGGGGGAACTACTCAGGCATGAGGAACTTCCTTCAAGACATTCAGTGGGAGAGGGAACTGACAGGAAAACCAGTACAAGAAATGATGGACTATGTAGCAACAAAATGCAAGGAGGCAGAGGAGAGGTTTGTTCCCAAGGGAAACAGAAATAATGGGAAGAACATAATGAGTCCTTGGTTCACCCAAAGGTGTAGGGAGGCAAAAACTAGGTGTACTAGAGAATGGAAAAGGTACAGAAGACAGAGAACTCAGGAAAATAAAGAAATCAGCCGAAGAGCCAGAAACGAATATGCACAGATAAGAAGGGAGGCTCAGAGACAATATGAAAATGACATAGCATCAAAAGTAAAGACTGACCCAAAGCTGTTGTACAGCCACATCAGCAGGAAAACAACAGTCAAGGACCAGGTAATCAGACTGAGGAAGGGTGATGGGGAATTCACAAGAAACGACCGAGAGGTTTGTCAGGAGCTCAACACAAGATTTAAAGAGGTATTTACAGTGGAAACCAGTAGGACTCCAAGAAATCAGAACAGGGGGGCACACCAGCAAGTGCTGGATGAGGTACATATAACCAAGGAGGAGGTGAAGAAGCTGCTATGCGAACTTGACACCTCAAAGGCGGTGGGACCAGACATCTCTCCATGGGTCCTTAAAGAGGGAGCAGAGATATTGTGTGAGCCATTAACAAAGATCTTCAACACATCATTTGAAACTGGGCAACTCCCTGAGGTATCGAAAATGGCAAATGTAGTCCCAATTTTTAAAAAGGGAGACAGACATGAGGCACTAAACTACAGACCTGTATCACTAACGTGTATAGTATGCAAGGTCATGGAGAAGATAACCAGGAGGAGAGTGGTGGGGCACCTGGAAAGAAACAAGTGTATAATTGACAACCAGCACGGTTTCAGGGAAGGAAAATCCTGTGTCACAAACCTACTAGAGTTTTATGACAAGGTGACAGAAGTAAGACAAGAGAGAGAGGGGTGGATCGACTGCATATTTTTGGACTGCAAGAAGGCCTACGACACAGTTCATCACAAGAGGTTACTGCAAAAGCTAGAGGACCAGGCACACATAACAGGAAAGGCACTGCAATGGATCAGAGAATATCTGACAGGGAGGCAACAACGAGTCATGGTACGCGACGAGGTGTCAGAGTGGGCGCCTGTGACAAGCGGGGTTCCACAGGGGTCAGTCCTAGGACCTGTGCTGTTCTTGGTATATGTGAACGACATAACGGAAGGGATAGACTCAGAAGTGTCCTTGTTTGCAGATGATGTGAAGTTAATGAGAAGAATCGAATCGGACGAGGATCAGGCAGGACTACAAAGAGACCTGGACAGGCCACAAGCCTGGTCCAGCAACTGGCTTCTTGAATTTAACCCTGCCAAATGCAAAGTCATGAAGACTGGGGAAGGGCAAAGAAGACCGCAGACACAATATAGTTTAGATGGCCAAAGACTGCAAACCTCACTCAAGGAAAAAGATCTGGGGGTGAGTATAACACCGAGCATATCTCCTGAGGCGCACATCAATCAGATAACTGCTGCAGCATACGGGCGCCTGGCAAACCTACGGATAGCGTTCCGATACCTCAATAAGGATTCGTTTAAGACTCTGTATACCATCTACGTCAGGCCCATACTGGAGTATGCAGCACCAGTTTGGAATCCACACCTAGTCAAGCACGTCAAGAAATTAGAGAAAGTGCAAAGGTTTGCAACAAGACTAGTCCCAGAGCTACGGGGATTGTCCTATGAAGAAAGGTTGAGGGAAATCGGCCTGACGACACTGGAGGACAGGAGGGTCAGGGGAGACATGATAACGACATATAAAATACTGCGCGGAATAGACGAGGTGGACAAAGACGGGATGTTCCAGAGATGGGACACAGACACAAGAGGTCACAACTGGAAGTTGAAGACTCAGATGAATCAAAGGGATGTTAGGAAGTATTTCTTCAGTCATAGAGTAGTCAGGCCATGGAATAGCCTAGAAAGTGATGTAGTGGAGGCAGGAACCATACATAGTTTTAAGGCGAGGTATGATAGAGCTCATGGGGCAGGGAGAGAGAGGACCTAGTAGCAATCAGCGAAGAGGCGGGGCCAGGAGCTGTGACTCGACCCCTGCAACCACAAATAGGTGAGTGCAAATAGGTGAGTACACACGCACCCACACACACACGCACACACACACACACACACGCACGCACACACACACACACACACACACACACACACACACACACACACACACACACACACACACACACGCACACACACACACGCACACACACAAACACAAACACACACTCACACGCACACACACACACACACACACATGCGCGCACACACACACACACACACACACACACACACACACACACACACACGCACACACACACACACACACACACACACACACACACACACACACACACGCACACACACACACACACACACACACACACACACACACACCTTCATTATTATTAAATGACCAAAAAAACACAATTCAGGAAACACATCATCGGCACAAAAAACACATTAAAACACCCATTATCACTGAAAAAACAATAAAACAGAGCCGTACCTGATTAATAGAGAATGTTTTATAACAGGTCATATTTTGTGAGCAGGTCAGCTGCTGCTGCTGCTGCTGCTGCTGCTGCTGCTGCTACTGCTGCTGCTGCTGCTGCTGCTGCTGCTGCTGCTGCTGCTACTGCTGCTGCTGCTGCTGCTGCTGCTGCTGCTGCTACTGCTGCTGCTGCTGCTGCTGCTGCTACTGCTGCTGCTGCTGCTGCTACTGCTGCTGCTGCTGCTGCTGCTGCTGCTACTGCTGCTGCTGCTGCTGCTGCTGCTGCTGCTGCTGCTGCTGCTGCTACTGCTGCTGCTGCTGCTGCTGCTGCTGCTACTGCTGCTGCTGCTGCTGCTGCTGCTGCTACTGCTGCTGCTGCTGCTGCTGCTGCTGCTACTGCTGCTGCTGCTGCTGCTGCTGCTGCTGCTACTGCTGCTGCTGCTGCTGCTGCTGCTGCTGCTGCTGCTGCTACTGCTGCTGCTGCTGCTGCTGCTGCTGCTGCTGCTACTGCTGCTACTGCTGCTGCTGCTGCTGCTGCTGCTGCTACTGCTGCTGCTGCTGCTGCTGCTGCGGCTGCTACTGCTGCTGCTGCTGCTGCTGCTGCTACTGCTGCTGCTGCTGCTGCTGCTGCTGCTGCTGCTGCTGCTGCTGCTGCTGCTGCTGCTGCTGCTGCTGCTGCTGCTGCTACTGCTGCTGCTGCTGCTGCTGCTGCTGCTACTGCTGCTGCTGCTGCTGCTGCTGCTGCTACTGCTGCTGCTGCTGCTGCTGCTGCTGCTGCTGCTGCTGTTGCTGCTGCTGCTTGTTGCAACCCCTGAATGGGTTACAATGATTATTATGTATATATATGATGTATATTACTTTTTCATTTAATTTTATATTGTTTATATTTGCGATAATAACTAAACCGTAAATGTATGACTTTATATTATTATTTGACTGTTATATTGTTATTTGACTTATGTTGTTAAGACGTGACATATTATGTGCTCAGTTCAAGTCTTGATTGTCAAACTACTGTAATTATCGCTTGTCTCTCGTTATACTGCCGGCTTCTGAGCTGTGCTGTCCACGGGGCTATCACGTGATCGAAGGGGGGGGGTGTCCTCACCTCTCGTGAAGTATTCAGTCTGCTCTAGACTCGCTTGCTGGTTGGACAGATTGTCTGTCTCATTATTCTTGTTAGTTCTGTAGAACTCTGTTCACAGAACATTGTATAGACTTAGTGATTTTCGACGTTGTACTGAGGTTGTGTGTCACATAGACACTCTGAGCGTCTCAGGTCCCGAGCTATAGCTTCTGACCTAATTTTGTACTGGTTTCTGTGTATTGTCACAGTCAGGGTTTTTCCTATGCTGAACTTAGATTCAGTAGTATGGGAGTTTTGTAACTTTTGTGGAGGATCTGCTGATGGTCCCTACTTAGTGTCGTTATATTATCTCCTTGATCCTGATTGTGTCGCAGTCGCTTGTTATATGGCTATTGGGCTTAGCATTCTTTTCATTGTTCAAGCAGACTGTTCTGGTTGCCAGTTGGTCAAGAAGTTAGTTTATGTGAGGACTTTGTCAGTCACTTGTTTAAGTCTAGTCGAGTCGTGAGACATAGTGAACTACTTAGAGCACTTACACACATACACAAACTTACTTGTACATATTTGTAATATCTTATTAAATGTTAATGTACCAGACGGTACTTAAGAATTACAAATGTGATATGTGCTTTCAGCACAATAATATTGAACTCGAGAGATTGATTTTATTTTGATTGCTTAATTTAATTTACTTTGATAATATACCTCTAGACTTAATAAATTTATTAAATTTTAATTTCTCTAGTTAGTAGCCTACCAGTTGTAATCCTGAAACACTATTGAATAATACTGAATTCTAATGGATAATTGGACAAGGATACTGACTACTTGTTACGAAAACCCAGTAACAGGCTGAATGCTAGAAGGGCAGTCCTTTCTAGTATTCACTGGAGATCTCTAAGCTTTTAGAATTGCGTTTTTTGTAACAAATGGGGGCCTGTCTGGGAGGCTCTTGATCCAAAGTGTTGGAGAGACTGTCCAGTTTGACATACTAGTAACTCTATGATCAAACACTTTGAGTACTTTCCTAATCTGAAGACTTTGAGTTTAGTCTTGTACAACATACCAGGTGGATATATGTACATGACTGATTCTCTTGATCCAAGGAGATGGAAATACTGTTTATGAGTTCTAGCTCTAAGACAACTAACACTAAAATTCCTATTAGGATTAAAGTTTCCAATAATGACTCTCTCGTAGTACAATTATTTTCGTGATGTATGCCAAAGTGAAACAGTTAATTGATACTCTGACTTTGTCTGAGTTGAGTACACTAAAACTTCAGACGTGTTGGCAAGTAGCCAAATATCTCGGTGTGACGTATAACAGGAATTACACTACAGAAACTGTCAGAGCGTTAATTAAAGATATATTGTTTCCTGCTCATACAGAGATGTCTGATTATGATTCAGATTCAGAAAGTCTAGTGTCACAATTAGGAAGTAATTGATGTTGAAGAGAGAGCAACTACTGCAGAAGTGTCTGAGCCTAGTGTAGCTCAGTTCTCGCTCGCTCCTTCCTTCACTGACACTATAGTACAGAGTATAGCTGGTAGTATGACTCAGCCTAATAATAGTACAGTGTATGCTACACCTGTATCTACTTATCCTAGACCAGATCTAGACTCTCTAGAGACGCCTGAACGAGGTGTCCGACCTAAGGACCGTCCAGACCATGTTAATTTCCCTACTCCTCCATTACCCACTGGTCCTATCTCTCAGGAACAGTTTGAGAGGTTTGAACGCCTCCTTATGTTGCAGACTGCACAAATAGAGGCACAGAGGAAATTGAACGAAGAAGATTTCCAAAGAGAAAATGTTCGTCTGTTAAGACAACAGACTGATAGATCACAGGACACATTTAATGTGCAGAAAGCTGCATCCATGGTTCCTAAGTTTTTTGAAAGTGACTTAGACACATATTTTGATGTGTTTGAGAACCAGGCACGTGCTATGAACTGGCCACGTAAGCACTGGGCAACATTGTTGCATACTGCTTTGACGGGAAGAGCTCAAACCTGTACTGCAGCTTTGCCATTTGCCAAGTACATTAGTTATGACGCTGTCAAACAAACAATTCTAGAGACGTATAACTTGTTACCTGTAAGTTATCAAAGAGCATTTCGTACGTTACAACGACGACAAGATCAAACTTGTGTAGAGTTTGCTCGTGAGAAAAAAGTTGCATTTGAGAGGTGGTATAGGTCTGCCAAGTGTAACAACTATGACAGCCTTGTTCAGTTGTTACTACATGAAGAGTTTAACAACTGTATGTCTGCTGACATACAAGAATATCTAATCGATCATACTACCTCGGATATTCTGGAAACTGCAGCATTAGCAGACAATTACGAGATTTCTCACAAACTTGTACGTACTAAAACAAAGAGAAACAAGGTAACTAAAAATTGTCCTAGAAGTTGGCAACCTAAATCAGCTGCTCATTGCCGGCCTGATGTACCTGCTACTGTAACTTCTCGTACCTTTACCAGGAAAACTCACAATCCTGAATCTGTCTCTGTGGCTAGACAGAAATCTGATATCGAGAAGAAGAAAGTTAAATGTATCTATTGTAACAGAAAAGGACATGCTAGAGAGTATTGCTATAAGTTAGAAAGAGATACGAGATACAGTCGTGCGGCTGGCGCCCCCACTCAAGTCGTATCCTCTTCCGAGCAACAAAGACACCAAAATCCTAGCAATACCTCTGAACCTACTGTTTTAGATAATGTTACTCAGGATAGATGACTAGCGTCAGAAAGTGTATCTGACGAAAAGATTCGTTCAGCGATGAGTCCTTACTTTTCAAGAGGCAGAATAGAATTTGACGAATCACATCTAACTGAGATAGTTACTTTCAGAGACACTGGCAGTTATCTCACGTTATTAAGAGAAGATGTACTGCCCATAACTGATGATACCTATTGCAAGATAGATGTATTGTTAGAAGCCTATGGAGGGGCTGTTATAAAAGTGCCTCTGCACAAAGTTTATATTCAAACAAGCTATTATACTGGTTATATTTCAGTGGGTATATCCAGTGGTGTATTTCCCATCAGGTCAGTGGACTTGTTGATAGGGAACGATATCCTTCATGCTGGTATATGTAAAGAACCACTTGTGATTGATAATAACACTGATGATAATTATGCCATTGAAGCTTGTAGAGAGAAACCTATTTTATTTCCTCTCAGCGCAATTACTAGAGCTATGTCAAAGATACAACAACCATCCTTGTCTCCTGTTGAGTTAGTGGATGACAATGATTTGGGCTTGAATATGTTGTTCAGTGACGCTCTGCGCCCAGGGTCATTAACACTGACTCCCCCAGGTCATCAACCTAGTCAGGACACAACTGACGTTAAATTTCTAACTCATGATGATTTAATCAAGGATCAGTTTGTTGATCAGTCACTGGAAAGACTGAGAGATATAGCAGTTACTGAGAGTGAAGCAAAGGATCTCGATAATTGTTACTATTATAGTAACGGTGTACTGATGGAGAAAAATACATGCAAGTTGTCAGCTGATAGTGTTTCCACCACAGTCAAGCATTTCGTAGTGTTACCAGTTACATTTCGTGAACAAGCCATTGATTTTGCTCACAATAGTCCCATAGGAGGACATTTGGGTGTCAAGAAGACACTCGGTAAACTGGCAAAACATTTTACTTGGCCTAAAATGAGGGAAACAGTAGCTGATCATGTGCGATGTTGCCACGTGTGTCAAGTGACAGGCAAGCCAGCACACACACCTCCACCTACACCTCGCACTATGAGCTCTAGTAGCAAAGTTCAGTTCATCTGGACTAGACGTTGTTCAGACTCGTTCAAAAGGTTGAAGCACCTGCTTTCCTCTGCTCCAGTGTTGAGTCCTAATTTCAATCTTTCCATCTTTTTACATATAGATGCGAGTGGTTATGCAGTGGGTGCTGTGCTGCTCCAACAGTCAACATCCACTGATATTCTCCATCCTATATGTTACTATTCATCTAAGCTCAAACGACACCAGAAAAATTATGCTCTAGCTCTTGTGGTGTCCTTTGAACATTTTGACGAGTATTTGGGCACTTCCCCATTTAAAATTTACGTAATTTTATGCCCAAATACCTTTTGTTACTTGCTATGTCAAATTCAGTAAAGTAACTTAATCCCTCCAGCCCATATTAACTATATATACTCATGTCTAATTATTATATTTATATATTCACAGTATTGTTGTGTAAGGAGACATAAGCTGAGTGTTGAGTGGGTAGTGTCGTGTGGGAGATGGTACTGTGTGACGCAACACTGTCCTGCCGCAGACCCCCCCCCCCTTACTACACACCTTAAGCTGTTTCATACTCAGATGTCCATACTACATAGCATTCCACAACCACTACTTAAGAGTGGAATGCAGTCTCCTCTATATTCGAGCCTCAATGTGCCCTACTCATCTGCGCTATCCTGTCTCTACACTGATGTACATAACCACGAGTATGCAGAGATACGATACTGTGTCCTGCCCTAGTACTAGGGGCATATCCTAGTGACGGACGCTGTTAAATTGTAGAAGTGCCTGGCACAAGAGAGACTTTGATTAATATTTATATTATATTGTTAGTAATGTTACCTGAGTAATCAATAATGTGAAAGACATTAATGCAACTCCTAGTGCGACCGTCTGTCGTGTTGGGGGGGGGGTGTTGCAACCCCTGAATGGGTTACAATGATTATTATGTATATATATATAATGTATATTACCTTTTCATATAATTTTATACTGCTTATATTTGCGATATTAGCTAAATCATAAATGTTTTGCTTTATATTGTTATTTGACGTAGCTTCCTTTGGTTAGGTAGGATGTTACATATTAAGTGCTCAGTTCAAGTCTTGATTGTCAAATTACTGTAATTATCGCTCCTTGCTCATTATATTGCCGGCTTCTCGCTGGGCGACTGCTGTCCACGGGGCTATCACGTGATCGAGGGGGGGGGTGTCCTCACCTCGCTTGAAGTATTCAGTCTGCTCTAGACTGTCTTGGAGGTTGGACAGATTGTCTGTCTCACTATTCTTGTTAGTTCTGTAGAACTCTGTTCACAGAACCTTGTATAGACTTAGTGATTTTCGACGTTGTACTGAGGTTGTGTGTCGCATAGATACTCTGACTAACTCAGGTCCTGAACTATAGCTTATGACTTAACTTGTACTGGTTTCTGTGTATTGTCACAGTCAGGTATTTTCTTATGCTGAACATAGATTCAGTAGTATGGGAGTTTTGTAACTTTTGTGAAGGATCTGCAGATGGTCCCTACTTAGTGTCGTTATATAATCTCCTTGTTCCTGATTCTGTGTTGCAGTCGCTTGTTGTATTGCTATTGGGCTTAGCATTCTTTTGTTGTTCAAGCAGACTGTTCTGGTTGCCAGTCAGTCAAGAAGTTAGTTTATTTGAGGACTTTGTCAGTCACTTGTTTAAGTCTAGTCGAGTCGTGAGACATAGCGAACTACTTAGAGCACTTACACACATACACACTTGTACATATTTGTAAAATCTTATTAAATGTTAATGTACCAGACGGTACTTAAGAATTATAAATGTGATATGTGCTTTCAGCACAATAATATTGTACTCGAGAGATTGATATTATTTTGATTACTGTGATTAATTTAATTTGATATACCTCTAGACAACTTAATGATTAATAAATTTATTAAATTTTAATTTCTCTAGTTAGTAGCCTACCAGTTGTAATCCTGAAGCACTATTGAATCATACTGAATTCTTATGGATAATTGGACAAGGATACTGACTACTTGTTACGAAAACCCAGTAACAGGCTGGATGCTAGAAGGGCAGTCCTTTCTAGTATTCACTGGAGATCTCTAAGCTTTTAGAATCGCGTTTTTTGTAACAGTGTGTATGTGTGTGAGTGTGTGTATGTGTGTGTGTGTGTGTATGTGTGTGTGTGTGTGTGTGTGTGTGTGTGTGTGTGTGTGTGTGTGTGTGTGTGTGTGTGTGTGTGTGTGTGTGTGTATGTGTATGTGTATGTGTATGTGTGTGTGTGTGTGTGTGTGTGTGTATGTGTGTGTGTGTATGTGTGTGTGTACTCATCTAGTTCTCACCTAGTTGAGGTTGCGAGGGTCGAGTCCGAGCTCCTGGCCCCGCCTCTTCACTGATCGCTACTAGGTCACTCTCCCTGAGCCGTGAGCTTTATCATACCTCTGCTTAAAGCTATGTATGGATCTTGCCTCCACTACATCGCTTCCCAAACTATTCCACTTACTGATTACTCTGCGGCTGAAGAAATACTTCCTAACATCCCTGTGATTCATCTGTGTCTTCAACTTCCAACTGTGTACCCTTGTTACTGTGTCCAATCTCTGGAACATCCTGTCTTTGTCCACCTTGTCAATTCCTCTCAGTATTTTGTATGTCATTATCATGTCCCCCCTATCTCTCCTGTCCTCCAGTGTCGTCAGGTTGATTTCCCTTAACCTCTCCTCGTAGGACATACCTCTTAGCTCTGGGACTAGTCTTGTTGCAAACCTTTGCACTTTCTCTAGTTTCTTTACGTGCTTGGCTAGGTATGGGTTCCAAACTGGTGCCGCATACTCCAATATGGGCCTAACGTACACGGTGTACAGGGTCCTGAATGATTCCTTATTGAGATGTCGGAATGCTGTTCTGAGGTTTGCTAGGCGCCCATATGCTGCAGCAGTTATTTGGTTGATGTGCGCTTCAGGAGATGTTCCTGGTGTTATACTCACCCCAAGATCTTTTTCCTTGAGTGAAGTTTGTAGTCTCTGGCCCCCTAGACTGTACTCCGTCTGCGGTCTTCTTTGCCCTTCCCCAATCTTCATGACTTTGCACTTGGTGGGATTGAACTCCAGGAGCCAATTGCTGGACCAGGTCTGCAGCCTGTCCAGATCCCTTTGTAGTTCTGCCTGGTCTTTGATCGAGTGAATTCTTCTCATCAACTTCACGTCATCTGCAAACAGGGACACCTCAGAGTCTATTCCTTCCGTCATGTCGTTCACAGATACCAGAAACAGCACTGGTCCTAGGACTGACCCCTGTGGGACCCCGCTGGCCACAGGTGCCCACTCTGACACCTCGCCACGTACCATGACTCGCTGCTGTCTTCCTGACAAGTATTCCCTGATCCATTGTAGTGCCTTCCCTGTTATCCCTGCTTGGTCCTCCAGTTTTTGCACCAATCTCTTGTGTGGAACTGTGTCAAACGCCTTCTTGCAGTCCAAGAAAATGCAATCCACCCACCCCTCTCTCTCTTGTCTTACTGCTGTCACCATGTCATAGAACTCCAGTAGGTTTGTGACACAGGATTTCCCGTCCCTGAAACCATGTTGGCTGCTGTTGATGAGATCGTTCCTTTCTAGGTGTTCCACCACTCTTCTCCTGATAATCTTCTCCATGATTTTGCATACTATACATGTCAGTAACACTGGTCTGTAGTGTGTATATGTGTGTATATATGTGTGTGTGTGTGTGTGTGTGTGTGTGTGTGTGTGTGTGTGTGTGTGTGTGTGTGTGTGTGTGTGTGTGTGTGTGCCCCCACTTCTAAGTATTCATACTGCTAATAAATACCGGTAGATACCAGTAATTCTAAGCTTACCAATACTTGTAACACTTATCGATTCTACTTCTAAAATTCAGAAAGTAGCTAGGTTGTACAATTTAGCTTGTCTCAGCTTAAGTGTCTGACATTATCCCTCACTACCGCTTTACTCCTTGCACTCTCCTCTATGCTATTTCTACTCTAATTCTGGTAATGGCTTGCAGGAGTGAGTGACCAGTATCTAACAGTGATGCAGGACCAGACTCAATCTTGCAAAATGCAACCTCAACAGGTGTGTGTGTGTGTGTGTGTGCGTGTGTTTGTACTCACCTAGTTGTACTCACCTAGTTGAGGTTGCAGGGGTCGAGTCCAAGCTCCTGGCCCCGCCTCTTCACTGGTCGCTACTAGGTCACTCTCCCTGAACCATGAGCTTTATCGTACCTCTGCTTAAAGCTATGTATGGATCCTGCCTCCACTACATCGCTTCCCAAACTATTCCACTTCCTGACTACTCTGTGACTGAAGAAATACTTCCTAACATCCCTGTGATTCATCTGAGTCTTCAACTTCCAACTGTGTCCCATTGTTGCTGTGTCCAATCTCTGGAACATCCTGTCTCTGTCCTCCTTGTCAATTCCTCTCAGTATTTTATATATCGTTATCATGTCTCCCCTATCTCTCCTATCCTCCAGTGTCGGCAGGTTGACTAGTTTTGTTACAAACCTTTGCACTTTCTCTAATTTCATTGCTAGGTGTGGGTTCCAAAGTGGTGCTGCATACTGCAATATGGGCCTAACATACACGGTGTACAGGGTCCTGAACGATTCCTTATTAAGATGTCGGAATGCTGTTCTGAGGTTTGCTAGGAGCCCATATGCTGCAGCAGTTATTTGGTTGATGTGCGCTTCAGGAGATGTGCCTGGTGTTATACTCACCCCAACATCTTTTTCCTTGCATGAGGTTGGTAGTCTCTGGCCCCCTAGACTGTACTCCGTCTGCGGTCTTCTTTGCCCTTCCCAATCTTCATGAATTTGCACCTGGTGGGGTTGAACTCCAGGAGCCAGTTTCCGGACCAGGCATGTAGCCTGTCCAGATCCCTTTGTAGTTCTGCCTGGTCCTCGTCCGATTGAATTCTTCTGATGAGCTTCACATCATCTGCAACCAGGGACACTACTGAGTCTATTCTTTCAGTCATGTCGTTCACATATACCAGATACAGCACAAGTCCTAGGACTGATCCCTGTGGAACCCCGCTGGTCACAGGTGTGTGTGTGTCTGTATCTAACCTAACCCTTACAGAACTACACGCGCCTTGGTTGATTTTATTTTCCGGCCATTCACCTTCTCACCCCGCCCACTCACCTTCCCACCCCGCCCATTCACCTTCTCACCCCGCCCACTCACCTTCCCACCCCAGCCACTCACCTTCCCACCCCGCCCATTCACCTTCTCACCCCGCCCACTCATCTCCCCACCCCGCCCACTCACCTTCCCACCCCACCCATTCATCTTCCCACCTCGCCCATTCACCTTCCCACCCCGCCCACTCACTTTCCCACCCCGCCCACTCACCTTCCCACCACGCCCACTCACCTTCCCACCACGCCCACTCACCTTCCCACCCCGCCCACTCACCTTCCCACCACGCCCACTTACCTTCCCACCACGCCCACTCACCTTCCCACCTTCCCACCCCGCCCACTCACCTTCCCACCACGCCCACTCACCTTCCCAACCCTCCCACTCACCTTCCCACCCCGCCCACTCCCCGCCCTCTTTCCTCTGTTTTACCCTCCCGTTGCGATATTTCTTGTTTATTGTCCAACTTGCTACTTTAGAACTGCACTGGCGCATGTAAGCTGCATGAGAGAGAGAGAGAGAGAGAAAGAGAGAGAGAGAGAGAGAGAGAGAGAGAGAGAGAGAGAGAGAGAGAGAGAGAGAGAGAGAGAGAGAGAGAGAGAGAGAGAGAGAGAGACTGATTCGAATATGGAACTCATTCGTACAGCATTATGATGTCAACGAGATAAAGTCAATTGATCAAATGAAAATGCTGGCCCACAGATGCCTCCAACTTCACCCTGTTCCCTACCTGTATGTTTCATAACATAAATGCCAGGTAACAGCTCTTAGCTTGTCAATAAAGTTAGGAATCCTTAACTAGTAAATAGCTTGTCAATAAAGCTAGCGATCCTTAACCTAACATTGTCAAACCCTGTGTAAAAGAGAGAGAGAGAGAGAAAGAGAGAGAGAGAGAGAGAGAGAGAGAGAGAGAGAGAGAGAGAGAGAGAGAGAGAGAGAGAGAGAGAGAGAGAGAGAGAGAGAGAGAGAGAGAGTTTGGTTTGGCTTTCGTTGCAGAGAGGCTGCTACTGCTAAGTACAAAGCATGGCGAAGGTATAAGAGACATCCTACCACCTACAACAGGAACTTGCACAGGCAACCTTGTAGACATATGGGTGACGTTCAAAAGTGGGCCATTGCTAAATGGGAGGTGGACACTAAAAGAAAGCTAGCATCAGGTATGGTAGGCTCCAAAACCTGGTGGTCCCTGGTCAAGGACAGACAAGGTTATCTGCCTGATAAACTCATTCCACCTCTAAATCGACAGGATGGGACCACCTCTACTAGTAGTCAAGAGAAGGCGGACCTCTTTGCTGAACACTTTGCTACCAAAATGCAAGTTCCTGATCCAGCAAGGGACCCTCCTTGGCTAGCTGCAAGAACTGTGTCAAAACTGTCAGTGGTGACAATAAGGCAGGAGGAGGTGCATTTCCTTCTTAAATCGCTTGACCAAGAAAAGGCTGTGGGCCTAGACAAGTTGAGCCCAAGATTGCTGAGAAGATGTGCAGACCAGCTAGCAGTACCTCTAACTCGCATCTTTCAGCACTGCCTAGTACAGTGTAAATGGCCCTCTCTATGGAAAGAGGCAAATGTAGTCCCTGTTCACAAAAAGAAGAGCAGAGCAGAAATCAGCAACTACAGACCAGTGTCACTTCTGTCAATCACTGGTAAGATCCTTGAGACAATAATCTCAAGACAAATGACAGAGTTTTTTGACTACCACTCACTACTTTGTGATCGTCAATATGGCTTCAGGAAAGGTTACTCTGCTGCTGATCTGTTGTTAAACCTCTCCACTAAGTGGCACCAGTCACTGGATGAATCCAAAGTCAGCTGTGTGGTAGCACTGGACATTGCTGGTGCTTTCGACCGGGTGTGGCACCTCTTAGCAAAACTTCAAGCACTGGGAATTGCAGGCTCTACGCTATGTCTCCTCAGTGATTACCTTCATGGTAGATCTCTAAGTGTAGTTCTCAATGGAACGGAATCAGCAAGACATCCTATTACCTGGAGTTTACCTGGAGAGAGTTCCCGGGGTCAACGCCCCCGCGGCCCGGTCTGTGACCAGGCCTCCTGGGGCAAGTGTTCCACAAGAAAGCGTGCTGGGACCATTGTTATGGAATGTCTACTTCAACGACCTTCTTCATCTCATCCCAGAATCACATGCATATGCAGATGACTGCACACTGACATTCACTTATCCAAGAGAAGAAATGCCAGCTGCTCTAAGCTACATCAATCACCAGCTGAGAGCTATATCAGCTTGGGGAAATAGATGGCAAGTAACATTTGCACCTGAGAAAACGCAAATGATGATTTGACTTAAGAAATCGTAATGACACGATTGCAAATAAACCATACCCCCGGCCGGGATTGAACCCGCGGTCATAGAGTCTCAAAACTCCAGCCCGTCGCGCTAGCCACTAGACCAGCTAGCCACAATAAGATTCATCCAACTAGGTATATTTCTACACCATAGGAAAGTTAGCACAGGCACCTCTGTGACCACAAATGCAAGTTTTTACAGACGAATCTCCAGCTAGCGTGGCCGTGAAGTCATGTTTACGGCAGTGAAGGGACTTGAGCTAGAGTTCGACACGGCCACGCTAGCTGGAGATTCGTCTGTAAAAACTTGCATTTCTGGTCACAGAGGTGCCTGTGCTAACTTTCCTATGGTGTAGAAATATACCTAGTTGGATGAATCTTATTGTGGCTAGCTGGTCTAGTGGCTAGCGCGACGGGCTGGAGTTTTGAGACTCTATGACCGCGGGTTCAATCCCGGCCGGGGGTATGGTGCAAATGATGATCGTCTCTAGGCACCAAGATGGTAATGCTGGTGCAGTAGTAAGGATGAATGGGAGGGTGTTGGCACCTGGAGAAGAAGTTGATATCCTTGGGGTGAAATTTGACTCCAAACTACCATGAAGAACCATGTTGTAAATCTTGCAAACAAGGCAGCCAGGAAGCTTACAGCACTTCGCCGTATCTCGCATCTACTTGACAGTAGGGGTTGCAAGATTCTGTACGAGGCACAAGTACGCTCGCACCTTGAGTATGCTCCACTTTCTTGGTTTGCCTGCCCCCCTCTCATCTGCGACTGCTTGACAGAGTAGAGAACAGAGCAAGACGTCTCATCTCTCGCCTGGACCCATCCTGGATAGATCTGTCATTTCAGCAGAGCCTACAACATAGGAGGGATGTGGGTGGCCTTACTGTTATGTACAAGGCCAATATTGTCAAAGTACCACACTTGGATCCACTTCGAGGACAGCGTGAAACAAGCTTTTATGCCACAAGACGGGTAGAAAGCAGCAACTTCACTCTGGCTGTACCCTTCTCCAGAACTTTACTCCATCTGAGATCCTATATACCCAGGATGACTCGAGTATGGAACACATTCGTACAGCATAATGATGTCAACGAGATAAAAGTCAGTTGATCAAATGAAAATGCTGGCCCACAGATGGCTCCAACTTCATCCTGTTCCCTACTTGTATGTCTCATAACAATAAAAATGCTTTCAAATGAGCTGATGTAGGCAACAGCTCTTAGCCTGCCAATAAAGTTAGGAATCCTTAACATGTAAATAGCTTGTCAATAAAGCTAGGGATCCTTAACCTTGTCAAACCCTGTGTAAAAAAAAAAAAAAAAAGAGAGAGAGAGAGAGAGAATGAATCCCCTCACTCTTCAGCAAAGGAAGCCATTATATACATACCAAATCCCTCCCTTCCTACCTCCATCTTTCCCCTCCCTCTCTCCTCTCCCTCCCTCCCTCCCTCCTGCATTGTTCTCCCTCTTCATATCATCCCATTATATTTCGTCCAGGTATATTCCTGGTTTTCTTTTCAGTGGATATATTTTTTCCCCCAGAATTGCTGGAGGTAATGAATTTCGTATGTTCATGAGTTTACCTGCACATACTCTCTCTCTCTCTCTCTCTCTCTCTCTCTCTCTCTCTCTCTCTCTCTCTCTCTCTCTCTCTCTCTCTCTCTCTCTCTCTCTCTCTCTCTCTCTCTCTCTCTCTCTCTCTCTCTCTCTCTCTCTCATAGCATCAATAAGGTTATATTGTTCTCCATAATACTTATTACTCACTAAAATGGTGAATTTCCCCTCAAATTCAAGATTTTACGTGGTCATTACTGTCCTATAATTTGTCTTCGGGGTGAAATGAGGCAGGTGAGGGGAAAAGGGAAGGTAAGGGGGGTGGGGAGGAGAGGGGAGATGAGGAGGAGGAGGGAGGGATGTTCAAGGTGCAAGAGGAAGGAAAGTAGTGTGATGGAAAGGAGGTTGGGGAAGAAAAATGGGGAATAAAGGGAGGAGGAAGAGGAGGAACAGGAAGAAAAGATAAGCACGTGGGAGAACATGAGAGTACTTGGTAGTGCATTGGAGAGGACAGATAGAAGTGGGTTTTGAAGCGCACACCCCGGCTGTCTGCCGGGAACTGTCAGCTTCTCTCTAGATAAGGGACCAACCTGTCCTGCGTAGATGTTTGAAGTAAGGAGGGCAAAACAGACGGCTGTCTCCCCACCTTCCGCTCCCTCCACCCCCTGCCGACAAGAAACAGAAAAGGGGAGGAAAAAATACCTTACTACATCGAAAATAGTCATAAAATTTACGGGAGAGATGGAATTGGATAGAAGGCCCCGGACCACAAATTACCACTCTTCTTGTAGCGCTGTTTCCACAGCAGTTACTTGTATTATCTACTCCATTACCAGCCACAGAATACTGTAGCAGTGGTTGTAGTCTAGGCGCTACTAGTTCTACTTGAGGACACTGTGGTGCTGGTAGGTACTGGGAGGTACTGGGAACAAAGCGTAAATACCAGATACCCTGAGCAGCTTCAGATTCAACATGAGGACACCAGTGACCACTGACAGGCTTGCCACAACCACCACTGCTACATCTACTTGTAATAACATCAGGAATCTGTTACCTGGAATCTACCTGGAGGTCGTTTCGTGGGATCAACGCCCTCCGAAGCCCGGTCTTCGACCAGGCCTCTCGGTGTATCAGGGTCTGATCAACGCTGACCATAATATACCCCTGATTCGTATCTAAGTTGATTCATATGTTTGCAAAGTTGTCCTCCAGCTGATTCTTAAATGACTTGTGTTGTCCTGGAGCTCACAGCCTCATCAGGTAATTACTCCAAGTCAGGCTATAGCTCTTTTTTTTTTTTTTTTTGCTTACAAAACATACATACGTTGGTGTTGCATCTTCTGCCTCTAAGTTTCATTCTACTCCCTTGAGGTATATACCAACTTCGCACTTTTGTGTTGTTCAGTGATTTCCAGTCTTTATGCACCTGCTTTCTCATGCTTCAGTTTACATTCCTAGAAGGAATGAACCTACACACACACACACACACACACACACACACACACACACACACACACACACACACACACACACACACACACACACACACACACACACACACACACACACACACACACACACACACACACACACACACACAATAAAGGTATGATAAAGCCCATGGAGCAGGGAGAGAGTGGACCCAGTAGCGACCAGTAAAGAGGCGGGGCCAAGAGCTATGAATCGACCTCTACAACCAAAATTAGGTGAGTACACACAGACACACCAGCACTGAGGGACTGACCACCTTAAACTTCTCCAGGCTGATCGATTTCTTATGATGGTACGAACGTCGTTTTCCTGACTTTGTTGTGGGAGACAATGTATTGCACCGTGTACATAGATTTTTTATCTCATTCCTATGAATTTCGAAATACGAGTCATAAGTTTTTTATTACCAAAAATTGAATATATCAACAGTGTGCTGCTACAATGTTCTGTATGATAGTTACAGAGTTGGAGCCGCCTCACTGTATGTTAATGTTGGTACATTTACCGACAATATGTTAAGTAAAAGGGCACAAATACAACTAATGTGACATTTTATGGTGGCAACGTTTCGCTCTCCAGGAGCTTTGTTAAGCCATTACAAACAATACATGGACACAGAAGGTATATATAGGCTTAGAGTGAGGTGTATACCAGTGGTGGTAGTAGTAGTAGTAGTAGTAGTAGTAGTAGTAGTAATATTAGTTGTAGCAGTAATACAATATGGTAGAACAATCAACTTGCACATGAGTAATAAGTTATAAAAGCTGATAAATTTGACACATGTGCTACCCAAGTTATTACTTGGGTAGAATAAAAATAAGTTAGACAGATATATCTGTTATTGGTTATATTTAAGAAAGTCTGTTTCAGTGTTCCTCCTCTGTTATGTTCTTGTGTGATATTAACATCAGAGACTATGTGATGGCAGGGTTTATTGTTTTCAGGAGGGTCTTTGCTTATACTTCAGAAAAGGTGAAGCTGCCTTTATTTTGATTGTGTTAGAAACAGCGATTAATGATGATTCAAGGCATTTACGTCTGCGGAAATTAGGTTCTCTGATTACTAGTCGGGCGTCGTTGAATTTCATGAGGTGATTGGTGGGATTCCGGTGTTGTAAGCAGGCGTTGTTCAACTTATCGTGTTTCGAGGTTCCTCAGTGTGCTCCTACACTATTCTATATGATAGTCACACACACTGGGAACACTCTTAGGGTGTTCTAAACTCTATATGATAATTACACAGAGAGGAGAGGAAGAGAATGATAAAATGAGAAAGAAAAAACGAAGAGAGAGAGAGATGGGGTGACAAGAGCTGACATTATAAATCAGGCAGTGTTATAATCACTATGGTCGTCCCACCAGTGCTGAATGAAGCTAATTATGACACTAATGGTAGGCAATATTAATTATTGCATATTATTCTGAGAGAGAGAGAGAGAGAGAGAGAGAGACTTGCAACAGCTCTCTGAACCTTAATCATGTTGAAGATTTTCATGTAGAATGAGTGAGAGAGAGAGAGAGAGAGATAAACACTCCTTCCCTCCCTGATTTCCTTCTTTTTTACCTCCCTCCCTTGTTCTTCCTTCTTTACCTCCCTCCCATCCTTCTTTACCTCCTTCTCTGCCTCCCTCCCTCCATGCCTCTCTATCCCACCTCTCCAATCGTTATCTTCGCTTCCCCTTGTAGTTCTTGCCATTTTTCTCTTCTTTCCCTCTTTTCTATCTCTTCCCTCCGTCCACCCTTCCCAGTTACTTCCCTCCATCTCTCCATCTCTCCCTTTCTTCCTTCTGCCAACTCTCTCTTTCTCTCCCCACCCTCACTCTCCTCCCTCTTTCCCCTCCTTATCTCCCTCCCTCCCTCCCCTCTCTCCCCACCCTTTCTCCCCTTCCTCCTTCTCTCTCCTCCCTCTCTCTCCACCTTTATTCTCCTCCCTCACTCTTCTCCCTCACTCTCTCCCTCTCCCTCCTCCCCACTCTCTCCCTCTCCCACCTCCCCACTCTCTCCCTCCTCTCCACTCTCTCCCTCTCTCTCTCTCTCTCTCTCTCTCTCTCTCTCTCTCTCTCTCTCTCTCTCTCTCTCTCTCTCTCTCTCTCTCTCTCTCTCTCTCTCTCTCTCTCTCTCTCTCTCTCTCTCTCTCTCTCTCTCTCTCTCTCTCTCTCTCTCTCTCTTTTTTTTTTTTTTTTTTTTTTTTTTTTTTTTTTTTTTTTTTTTTATTTTTTTTTTTACAGGGTTTGACAAGGTTAAGGATCCTAGCTTTATTGACAGCTATATTACAGGTTAAGGATTCCTAACTTTATTGGCAAGCTAAGAGCTGTTGCCTACATCAGCTCATTTGAAAGCATTTTTATTGTTATGAGACATACAAGTAGGGAACAGGATGAAGTTGGAGCCATCTGTGGGCCAGCATTTTCATTTGATCAACTGACTTTATCTCGTTGACATCATTATGCTGTACGAATGTGTTCCATACTCGAGTCATCCTGGGTATGTATGATCTCAGATGGAGTGATGTTCTGGAGAAGGGTACAGCCAGAGTGAAGTTGCTGCTTTCTGCCCGTCTTGTGGCATAAAAGCTTGTTTCACGCTGTCCTCGAAGTGGATCCAAGTGTGGTATTTTGACAATATTGGCCTTGTACATAACAGTAAGGCCACCCACATCCCTCCTATGTTGAAGGCTCTGCTGAAATGACAGATCCATCCAGGATGGGTCCAGGCGAGAGATGAGACGTCTTGCTCTGTTCTCTACTCTGTCAAGCAGTCGCAGATGAGAGGGGGGGCAGGCAAACCAAGAAAGTGGAGCATACTCAAGGTGTGAGCGTACTTGTGCCTCGTACAGGATCTTGCAAGATCTTGCGAGATACGGCGAAGTGCTGTAAGCTTCCTGGCTGCCTTGTTTGCAAGATTTACAACATGGTTCTTCATGGTTAGTTTGGAGTCAAATTTCACCCCAAGGATATCAACTTCTTCTCCAGGTGCCAACATCCTCCCATTCATCCTTACTACTGCACCAGCATTACCATCATGGTGCCTAGAGACGATCATCATTTGCGTTTTCTCAGGTGCAAATGTTACTTGCCATCTATTTCCCCAAGCTGATATAGCTCTCAGCTGGTGATTGATGTAGCTTAGAGCAGCTGGCATTTCTTCTCTTGGATAAGTGAATGTCAGTGTACAGTCGTCTACATGTGCATGTGATTCTGGGATGAGATGAAGAAGGTCGTTGAAGTAGACATTCCATAACAATGGACCCAGCACGCTTCCTTGTGGAACGCTTGCCCCAATAGGATGCCTTGCTGATTCCGTTCCATTGAGGACTACACTTAGAGATCTACCATGAAGGTAGTCACTGAGGAGACATAGCGTAGAGACTGCAATTCCCAGTGCTTGAAGTTTTGCTAAGAGGCCCTGGTGCCACACCCGGTCGAAAGCGCCAGCAATGTCCAGTGCTACCACACAGCTGACTTTGGATTCATCCAGTGACTGGTGCCACTTAGTGGAGAGGTTTAACAACAGATCAGCAGCAGAGTAACCTTTCCTGAAGCCATATTGACGATCACAAAGTAGTGAGTGGTAGTCAAAAAAATCTGTCATTTGTCTTGAGATTATTGTCTCAAGGATCTTACCAGTGATTGACAGGAGTGACACTGGTCTGTAGTTGCTGATTTCTGCTCTGCTCTTCTTTTTGTGAACAGGGACCACTCTCTCTCTCTCTCTCTCTCTCTCTCTCTCTCTCTCTCTCTCTCTCTCTCTCTCTCTCTCTCTCTCTCTCTCTCTCTCTCTCTCTCTCTCTCTCTCCTCCCTCTCTTCCACCTCCTCTTCCCCATTACTATTAGCATTCAAGCCTGGCTATCCTGACTATCCTGGTTATCTTGGCTGTACTGGCTATCCTGGTTACCCTGACTATCCTGATTATCCTGATTATCCTGGCTATCCTGACTATCCTGGTTACCCTGGCTATCCTGGTTACCATGGCTATCCTGATTATCCTGGCTATCCTGACTATCCTGGTTACCCTGGCTATCCTGGCTATCCTGGCTACCCTGGCTATCCTGACTATCCTGGTTACCCTGGCTATCCTGGCTATCCTGGTTACCCTGGCTATTCTTGTTACCTTGGCTATCCTGGTTATCCTGGTTATCCTGGCTATCCTGACTATCCTGGTTACCCTGGCTATCTTGGTTATCCTGGTTACCCTGGCTATCCTGACTATCCTGGTTACCCTGGCTCCCCTGGGTATCCTGGTTATCCTGGTTACCTTGGCTATCCTGGTTATCCTGGTTACCCTGGCTATCCTGGTTATCCTGGTTACCTTGGCTATCCTGGTTATCCTGGTTGCCCTGGCTATCCTGGTTATCCTGGTTATCCTGACTATCCTGGTTATCCTGGTTACCCTGACTATCCTGGTTACCCTGGTTACCCTGGCTATCCTGGTTATCCTGGTTACCTTGGCTATCCTGGTTATCCTGGTTACCCTGGCTATCCTGGTTATCCTGGTTACCTTGGCTATCCTGGTTACCCTGGCTATCCTAGTTATCCTGGTTATCCTGACTATCCTGGTTACCCTGGTTATCCTGACTATTCTGGTTATCCTGACTATCATGACTATCCTGGTTATCCTGGTTATCCTGACTATCCTGGTTACCCTGGTTATCCTGACTATCCTGGTTATCCTGACTATCCTGATTATCCTGGTTACCCTGGTTATCCTGACTATCCTGGTTATCCTGACTATCCTAGTTACCCTGGTTACCCTGGTTATCCTGGTTATCCTGACTATCCTGGTTATCCTGACTATCCTGACTATCCTGGTTACCCTGCTTATCCTGGTTATCCTGACTATCCTGGTTATCCTGACTATCCTGACTATCCTGGTTATCCTGGTTATCCTGGTTACCTTGGCTATCCTGGTTATCCTGACTATCCTGACTATCCTGGTTACCCTGCTTATCCTGGTTATCCTGACTATCCTGGTTATCCTGACTATCCTGACTATCCAGACTATCCTGACTATCCTGACTATCCTGACTACCCTTGTTATCCTGGTTACCTTGGCTATCCTGGTTATCCTGACTATCCTGACTATCCTGGTTACCCTGGCTATCCTGGCTATCGTGTGTTAATATGCACATACAAATCAATACCAGCAAACAATGTATAAATTCCTGAAACAATGACAGAGGCGTTCAACCTGGATCACCGTCAAGCTGGGAAAAAATCATTGGAATTGTGTGTGTGTGTGTGTGTGTGTGTGTGTGTGTGTGTGTGTGTGTGTGTGTGTGTGTGTGTGTGTGTGTGTGTGTCTGTGTGTGTGTGTGTCTGTGTGTGTGTGTGTTAGTTACCATTTGGTCCTAGGCACATGTCGATGTGTGTGTGTGTGTGTGTAATATATATATATATATATAGATATATATATATATATATATATATATATATATATATATATATATATATATATATATATATATAATATATATATATATATATATATATATATATATATATATATATATATATATATATATATATATATATATATATATATATATATATATATATATATATATATATATATATATATATATATATATATATATATATATATATATATATATATATATATATATATATATATATATATATATATATATATATATATATATATATATATATATATATATATATATATATATATATATATATATATATATATATATATATATTTATATATACTATATATATATATATATATATATATATATATATATATATATATATACATATATATATATATATATATATATATATATATATATATATATATATATATATATATATATATATATATATATATATATATATATATATATATATATATATATATATATATATATATATATATATATATAGTATATATAAAAGAAAGAGAGAGAGAGAGAGAGAGAGAGAGAGAGAGAGAGAGAGAGAGAGAGAGAGAGAGAGAGAGAGAGAGAGAGAGAGAGAGAGAGAGAGAGAGAGAGAGAGAGAGAGAGAGAGAGAGAGAGAGAGAGAGAGAGAGAGAGAGAGAGAGAGAGAGATAGAGAGATAGAGAGAGAGAGAGTGAGAGAGAGAGAGAGAGAGAGAGAGAGAGAGAGAGAGAGAGAGAAAGACCTGGTGTAACATGGAAAAATTTAATCAAATTCTCTGTCACTTTTTCAATCCACCAGTCAAGGAAGATCAGAAGGAAAGAAAGAAATGAGGAAGAGGAAAGAAGGGACGATAACGGGGAGAGAGAGAAATCTGGAGGATTCGAGTGCGTGTATTTATAAATTCTCATTATCTTTTGATCACAGGAACTGGAGCTACCATCCCACTTCCCCATCCCTCTCCTCCCCACTCAGTTCATGCATCTTGGCCGAGTGAGGAAATTTATGAGTCCCACTCAGGTATAATTCATTCATATGAGTGTCCTGGGAACCGTCGCTGAGTCCTGACTGTCTGTCTGTATCTGGCTGTCTGTATTTGTATCTGGCCTGCTTGTGTCTGTATGTGGCTGTGTCTGCATCTGGCCTGCTTGTGTCTATATCTGGCCTGCTTGTGTCTGTACCTGGCTGTGTCTGTATCTGGTCTGCTTGTGTCTGTACCTGGCTGTGTCTGTATCTGGTCTGCTTATGTCTATATCTAGCCTACTTGTGTCTGTATCTGGCCTGCTTGTGTCTGTACCTGGCCGTGTCTGTATCTGCCCTGCTTGTGTCTGTACCTGGCTTTGTCTGTATCTGGCCTGCTTGTGTCTATATCTGGCCTGCTTGTGTCTGTATCTGCCCTGCTTGTGTCTGTACCTGCCTGTGTCTGTATCTGGCCTGCTTGTGTCTGTATCTGCCCTGCTTGTGTCTGTACCTGGCTGTGTCTGTATCTGGCCTGCTTGTGTCTATATCTAGCCTGCTTGTGTCTGTATCTGCCCTGCTTGTGTTTGTACCTGGCTGTGTCTGTATCTGACCTGCTTGTGTCTATATGGCCTGCTTGTGTCTGTATCTGCCCTGCTTGTGTCTGTACCTGGCTGTGTCTGTATCTGGTCTGCTTGTGTCTGTACCTGGCTGTGTCTGTATCTGGCCTGCTTGTGTCTATATCTAGCCTGCTTGTGTCTGTATCTGGCCTGCTTGTGTCTGTACCTGGCTGTGTCTGTATCTGGCCTGCTTGTGTCTATATCTAGCCTGCTTGTGTCTGTACCTGGCTGTGTCTGTATCTGGCATGCTTGTGTCTATATCTGGCCTGCTTGTGTCTGTATCTGCCCTGCTTGTGTCTGTACCTGGGTGTGTCTGTATCTGGTCTGCTTGTGTCTATATCTAGCCTGCTTGAGTCTGTATCTGCCCTGCTTGTGTCTGTACCTGGCTGTATCTGTATCTGGCCTGCTTGTGTCTGTACCTGGCTGTGTCTGTATCTGGCCTGCTTGTGTCTATATCTAGCCTGCTTGTGTCTGTACCTGACTGTGTCTGTATCTGGCCTGCTTGTGTCTGTACCTGGCTGTGTCTGTATCTGGCCTGCTTGTGTCTATATCTAGCCTGCTTGTGTCTGTAACTGGCCTGCTTGTGTCTGTACCTGGCTGTGTCTGTATCTGGCCTGCTTGTGTCTATATCTAGCCTGCTTGTGTCTGTATCTGCCCTGCTTGTGTCTGTACCTGGCTGTGTCTGTATCTGGCCTGCTTGTGTCTGTATCTGCCCTGCTTGTGTCTGTACCTGGCTGTGTCTGTATCTGGCCTGCTTGTGTCTGTATCTCCCCTGCTTGTGTCTGTACCTGGCTGTGTCTGTATCTGGCCTGCTTGTGTTTATATCTGCCCTGCTTGTGTCTGTATCTGCCCTGCTTGTGTCTGTATCTGCCCTGCTTGTGTCTGTATCTGCCCTGCTTGTGTCTGTATCTGGCCTGCTTGTGTCTGTATCTGACCTGCTTGTGTCTGTATCTGGCCTGTTTGTGTCTATATCTGGCCTGCCTGTGTCTGTATCTGACCTGCTTGTGTCTGTATCTGGCCTGCTTGTGTCTGTATCTGGCCTGCCTGTGTCTGTGTCTGGCCTGCTTGTGTCTGTATCTGGCCTGCTTGTGTCTGTATCTGGCCTGCCTGTGTCTGTATCTGGCCTGCTGGTGTCTGTATCTTGTCTGCCTGTGTCTGTATCTGGCCTGCCTGTGTCTGTATCTGGCCTGCTTGTGTCTGTATCTGGCCTGTCTGTGTCTGTATCTGGCCTGCTTGTGTCTGTATCTGGCCTGCTTGTGTCTGTATCTGGCCTGCTTGTGTCTGTATATGGCCTGCTTGTGTCTGTATCTGGCCTGCTTGTGTCTGTATCTGGCCTGCTTGTGTCTGTATATGGCCTGCTTGTGTCTGTATATGGCCTGCTTTTGTCTATATTTGGCCTGCTTGTGTCTGTATCTGGCCTGCTTGTCTATATCTGGCCTGTCTGTGTCTGTATCTGGCCTGCTTGTGTCTCTGTCTGGCCTTCCTGTGTCTATATCTGGCGTGTTTATGTCTGTATCTGGCGTGTTTGTGTCTGTATCTGTATCTGGCCTACCTGTGTCTGTATCTATTAAAAAACATCTCTAAATTACACTCAAATTCTCTTCCCTTCCCTTGTACAACCTCTCTCTCAAAAAAAAGGCATAGTTATACTCGAAACCAAATATAACTCGATTAATTAATAATAGTAAGGTGATTATCTCAGCTGTGACAGAGTCGTAATGTTAGCGGGAGGGTGAGTGGCACAGTGCCAATTAGCAACATCAAGAAGCTTGCTGTAGCTTTGTGTACCGTCAGTGAACAGTGCCACCCACCCACTGCCTCAACTCATTATTGGGAGTTGCTTCTCTCTCTCTCTCTCTCTCTCTCTCTCTCTCTCACACACACACACACACACAAACACGGTTCACTGTTCGCTGGGAAACGTTTGTCATATAGCTGGTTCCCAAGTCCGGTTCTCTGTTCGCTGGGAAGTGTTTGTCGTAATTACGCTTCTAACCCAAGGAAGGTTCGCTGTTCGTTAGGAAGTGTTTGTGGTTTGGTCCTTACTCAAGTACAGTTAAATATGTATGCTGAGAAGTGTCATATGACTGGGTCCCACATAATCTTAGTAGCAGTACACTTATCCACCCTGTATGGAGTGTGAACAGGGAAATATTTAGTGAAGGGATTCAGGGAAACCGGTTATTTTTATGTAGCGGGACTTGAGTCCTGGAGATGGGAAGTACAATGCCTGCACTTTGAAGGAGGGGTTTGAGATATTGACAGTTTGGAAGGATATGTTGTGTATCTCTATATATGCTTCTAAACTGTTGTATATGGGCGCCTCTGCAAAAACAGTGATTATGTGTGAGTGAGGTGAAGATATTGAATGAGGAAAGTATTTTCTTTTTGGGTCACCCTGCCTCGGTGGGAGACAGCCGACTTGCTAAAAATAAATATATATATATATATATATATATATATATATATATATATATATATATATATATATATATATATATATATATATATATATATATATATATATATATATATATATAGTTGTTGTGTGTGTGTGGGTGTGTGTGTGTGTGTGTGTGTGTGTGTGTGGGTGTGGGTGTGTGGGTGTGTGTGTGTGTGTGTGTGTGTGTGTGTGTACTCACCTAATTGTGGTTGCAGGGGTCGAGACTCAGCTCCTGGCCCCGCCTCTTCACTGATCGCTACTAGGTCCTCTCTCTGCTTCCTGAGCTGTATCATACCTCTTCTTAAAACTATGTATGGTTCCTGCCTCCACGACTTAACTTGCTAGGCTATTCCACTTCCTGACAACTCTATGACTAAGAAATACTTCCTAACGTCCCTGTGACTCGTCTGAGTCTTCAGCTTCCAGTTGTGACCCCTTGTCCCTGTGTCCCCTCTCTGGAACATCCTATCTCTGTCCACCTTGTCTATTCCCCGCAGAATCTTGTATGTCGTTATCATGTCTCCCCTGACCCTTCTGTCCTCCAGTGTCGTCAGTCCGATTTCCCTCAACTTTCCTCGTACGACATTCCCCTGAGCTCTGGGACTAGCCTTGTTGCAAACCTTTGTACTTTCTCTAACTTCTTGACGTGCTTGACCAGGTGTGGGTTCCAGACTGGTGCTGCATACTCCAGTATGGGCCTAACATACACAGTGTACAGTGTCTCCTTACACTGTCGGGTAAACCAGGGGCTCGTTCTGGTCTTCCCATTTTTTCTGTTGCCCTTGGGAATAAACCTTTCCACTGCCTCCTTGCATTTTGTTGTTACATATTCCATCATTTCATTTACTGGTTTTCCTGCCAGTTCTCTGTCCCACTGGACCTCCCGTAGGAAGTTCTTCAATCCTATGTAGTCCCCTCTTTTATAGTCAGGCTTTTCCCATTCAACTCCTGTTATTCTCTCCACTTGCAGCTCTACTATGCATTCATAGCACAGAACCACGTGGTCGCTAGCTCCTAGGGGACTCTCATACTTGATGTCCTCAATGTCTGAGCTGCCCAGGGTGAACACAAGGTCCAATCTTGCTGGTTCATCCTCCCCTCTCACTCTGGTAGTGTCCTTAACATGTTGGTGCATGAGGTTTTCCAGCACCACGTCCAACATCCTGGCTCTCCATGTTTCGGGACCCCCATGTGGCTCCAGGTTTTCCCAGTCAATCTCCCTGTGGTTGAAATCCCCCATAACCAGCAACTTTGCTCTGCTGGAGTGAGCTCTTCTTGCCACCTCAGCAAGTGTGTCCACCATTGCTCTGTTGCTCTCTTCATATTCCTCTCTTGGCCTCCTGCAGTTCTGTGGTGGATTATACATCACTGCAATGACCACTTTGTGTTCCCCAGACTGAAGTGTACCTACTATGTAGTCTCTTTCTCCCGTCTCATCTATGCCTTCCATTTTCTCGAATTTCCATCTGTTTTTTACGAGCAGAGCAACCCCACCTCCCCCTCTGCCCCTTCTATCTTTCCTCATGATCTGGTATCCTGGTGGGAAGATTGCATCTGTTATTGTCTCCGTGAGTTTTGTTTCTGTAACTGCTATGATATCTGGGGACTTCTCATTGATTCTTTCTTGCCATTCCTCATGTTTATTCGTTAATCCATCTGCATTTGTGTACCAAACCTTCAACTTCTGTTCTAATACTGTAACTGTGGTGCGGGGGGTGGGAACAGAGGGATCGGTGTGTGATGGTTGGTTTGGATTGTTCAGTTGCCAGTGTGTGTGTGTGTGTGTGTGTGTGTGTGTGTGTGTGTGTGTGTGTGTGTGTGTATGTCACTGCATATTACCTCATAAACATATACATTAGTCTCGTGGTATATTCTACTTTATAAGTACGTTTAACCATAGCATTAAAGTCATAGAAGTGAACACGCTCGTGACGCCAGAATTTTTCGGCTGAAATTGAAAAATTAAATGAGTGTAATGGTTAACTGATATCAGTTTAACAGGTAGACTGTCATGCATTGTCATGTGTGATTGAATTCAGTTTTTCCTGTAGCAGCGCTCATGTTTGCAGCGGTTGTGGCGCGGGATACAGTGAGGTCGACCAGCTTTAGTCGGGAGTCCAACTGAAAGTCACAGACTCAGTCAGTCGAACAGAGAGTCACAGATTCAGTCAGTCGAACAGAGTCACGGCTTTACAATGGATCTCCATTTAGATATAAATAAATGCCGAGAATGCTTATTGCGCTTAGCTGCCATCAGTTCAAGAAGAACATCTTGATTTCTGGGAAGAGTTCTTGTTCTAAGAAGTGCGATCAGTCCTCCTCTTAGATCAAATTAGGTTACCTCATGCACTCAGCGGGAGGAAGAGAATCTTCTAACTAAATTAAATCGCATGTATCGTGAAGATTGTCCCTCACTCCAGGCGCTGGAAAATGATAATAATTAACAGTCGTCGTATGGACGGTGCTGTTTCTGTGTCGTGGAAATGTATGTTGAAGATACTCTATAGACGAGTACAGTGCTTCGGGGATTTCACTGGTGGCTGAGCGAGCTTCACAACACCTCAGACCTACAATCTCAGCTGGTCAGTGGTGTTGGGTAGTCAGCACCTGTGTCAGTATTATTTTGTCTCTCCCAGTCGGCAGTTAGCGGAGTTTTTTTTTTTTTTTTTTTTAAAGCCGTGCCCATCGCGGCTGAATAATGTTTCGAGTCAACGGTCACACTTTTATGTCAAATCTTAATGCTGAAGACCAGTTTTTTTCAAGGTGTTTATGTACAAGGAAAGGTGAGTATTGTGGTGTTTTATTTGTTAGGAAATCTAGGAAGTAGCTCCTGACTCCGGTCTGGATCTTAAAATGAAACTCTCACTGAAGCTTTTCGTCATATGACGGAGGCCTACTGCTACCTTTCCGGTCCACCCCGTAAAAAACACAAAAAGATGTGACGGCATGATTTCCCTCCCATTTACAACAACACGTGAAACGGTAATGTTCTCATTATTACACGACAGGGATTTAGAAGTTATTCAATAACTATCTCAAAAGTATTAAGTGTTCATTGAGTCCAGAATACCGTAGCTAGAGAGCCGGTGCGAGTGTTAGAAGCTGTACCTCCGTACTTTGTCACCCTCCTGGTACTTATAACCCATCCTGTAGTTTGCTCTGGTCTTATCATAAATTAAATAATCACTAATACGTGCAATGTGTGCTTCAATTCTTCAGTTACATGTTTAAATTACTCTTGCACACACACACACACACTGATATACCTTTGTTTATATATAGATATTAATTCCGTATCACAGCATATACGTATACACAGGTACGAATGTTCATGTACACTGAATTTACGTTAATCCTTATTTTAGCGATTAAAGGATAAGAGACTAGCGATGCACAGGCGAGATGATTTCGATTATTTGCTCCCAAGTTATAGGCCTTAGATCTAACACCAACGTATTCCTCTTGTGCTATAATACTGACGCTTCAGTGATACAATTTAGACACTTGGTTACTTACTAAATTGATTTTGACAGGGTTAACGCTGATGGCGGTTAAGTACGTGGGTGCTAATCCACCACTGTGGGTGGCATCCTGGAGGCGGGGGGTAGGGAGTGGTCACCGTATTGCATGACGAGTGGATGTAAGCCTGGTATTATATATAGCTTTTAATGACCTATTACTACCCTCTATGCATTCCATATCATATCCCAACAACCGTCTCTCTTTACCCTGACAGCTGTATCTTTTCCTTGACAACTATTTCTTTTCAGATCAGGTGGCTTGACATCTTCTGTTTACCTTGGAGATACTTGACCTTTGCGAACTCGTTGAGGCTTCCTGGTGACCTGGTCTTGAGCTACCTTGAAGACCTGGGGTTCTCTGCTCCTTGATGATCTTTGACTCTGGAAATGAAGTCCCCACGGGTCTTGAAGAGGAAAGAATTCAAAGATATCTTTTGACTTTAGATGACCAGAGACTCCGTGGCTTCCTTGTATATTTTGCTTCTAGGCTTCTTTTAATCTCGCTCTCCTGGTTGCTAAACTGGTGTGTCCCTCTTGGTTATCGTGTGGTGACTGCCTACATCATTGGTGAATCGAGTTGGTTTGCCCTGGGTGACCTAGCCTCTGGGTTCTTGTATGAAGCTAAGAATACTTTCTTAAGGGACGCCATTGTTTGGATTCACAGCGGCATGAGTTACGCTCTCCTGGGACACCCAGATCATAGGCAGTTTGAGGATTTGGACGCTGTACCGCTCGACAAGTTAATCTCTTGGTTACATGAGCTGATATTTATTATACAGAGAGAGAGAGATGTTGAATTCCTCACTGAGCTGAGAGCTGGCGGTGTGATCTTTGACTAGTTCCTTAAGAAAACGAGCTTGGGTATCTAAGTGACTTCTAACCTTGGGGCTCTTAATTAATGGTGTTGGGATCTGAGAAAGAATTTTTTTTTACCTAGTTGCTATTAAGAACTGCTTGGGAATACCAGAGAAGATTCTTGAGCTAGTGGTTCTTAAATAGTCATTGCCTAAGTAACGCTGACATGACTGTAGAGTACACGAAGACGATGGTCAACACCTGCTGCTGCATATACGTCAAGCTACTATTCAGGTTTGTTAACTACTGTCAAAGGCTGTTGTCAGTGCGTGCGTGTGTGCGTGCATGTGTAGGTGTGCGTGCATGTGTAGGTGTGTGCATATATAGGTGTGTGTGCATGTATAGGTGTGTGTGCATGTATAGGTGTGTGTGCATGAATAGGTGTGTGTGCATGTATAGGTGCATGTGTGGATGTATGTCATTATGTAATCGTAGTTAGACGAGGTATTCCTGTGATATTGTCAGTTATCAGTCATAAAAATATTAGAGTATTTGATGCATATAATTTCTGACAATAAAGTCCAGCCATGTACTATTAACTAAAATGATTACTTTTTCTGAACTATGGGAAAAAATGCTATCGAAAGAATTTTTATAATAGCATGTAAATACTGCAGGTTGTAGGTGGTACACACGAGCTGTTATTGTTAACCTTGGTTCCCAATTGTTGTTTGTCTTCTGCAGTGATTAATTGTGCAATATTTTCAGTAAAGTTATCCTTTCTCAGTATGGTAATTTGTTTATTTTTTGCTTCGTGTTGCCTGCCATTGTTTCCTCAGTATTTCAGGCAGTAATACATTGACTAGTGTGACTCGTGGTAAACAGTGAGTTTTACTGTACGTATTAATTTATACAAATTTGAGTTTGTATCTTGAGCTGAGACATTCACTAAATTCATCCTCTAAAATAAATGGATCCCCCGGGGAAGTAGCCTTGATGCCAGTGATGGGTTCGTGATTCAAGGACCTGTACTTGTCTTCCATCTCTGCGAATGGAACCTGATTACCTCCTGTTCTCTAGGCACTGTATAAACCACGGTACTGCCGCTTATCCCCGATAAAAAAAAATGAATAAATATCAGGGAAAGAGCCATTGATGTCATTCATCACTGTGATGACTATCGAAAAGTTTAGTTTGAGAATTCGATATTGTTTGTGTGGATGCTAAAATTCTAGGAGCCATAAAGTGTATGGGAGGTAACCAGGTTTGATCCAAGGAAGGGGAGGGGTATAATAACTCCTTATATTACGAGCCCTTCTGCGTCACTGCATCCTCCCTGAAAGGATAATTCCTAATTAAAATTACATACATTTAGCCAAACATTTTATGAAGAGACTCGAGGAAACCGGTTAGTCGGACTCGAGTCCTGGAGGTGTGAGGTGTACACAGGCACGACTCTGGTAAGACGGTGATGGAGTGAGTGATGCAAGTTTCCTCATTTTCGGAGATCATTCTTCCACGGTGGGGAAACGGCAGATGTGTTAATAAAAATTATTTAGCTCTATTTCGTGTTGCAAGGTGGCGGGGAAGTATGTACAAGCTGCTGTGGCGGGACCTGCTGGCGTACACAGCGTTGTACTCGACGCTCTCCTGTGTTTACCGCTTCTATCTCCAGGAACCTTACAAAAGGTAGTGTTGGGTGTTCCCCGTTCAGTTCTGATCCTGACCACCTAGCCTCAAGTTTTGGGATGGGGAGGGTGGGGGTCACCCCTACCTTGGTGAGGGACTGAGGGGAGGGTGGGGGTCACCCCTACCTTGGTGGGGGACTGAGGGGAAGGTGGGGGGTCACCCCTACCTTGGTGGGGGACTGAGGGGAAGGTGGGGGGTCACCCCTACCTTGGTGGGGGACTGAGGGGAAGGTGGGGGGTCACCCCTACCTTGGTGGGGGACTGAGGGGAGGGTGGGGGTCACCCCTACCTTGGTGGGGGATGGCCGGAGTGTTCAAGGGAAAAAACTGCACTTGAATAAGTGCACCACTGTACCACCACCACCACTTGTATGTGCACCACTGTACGTGCGAGTGTACGAGTGCACACGTGCACTCGCACGTACAGTGGTGCACATATGTCCTCGTAACTTGCACACACTCAATTCATTCTTGATATATACACAATACGCTGCAACAAATGGACGTGCTTGTGGATTACTCTTGTTCCAAGGAACTGGAACCACCCCCACCCACCTTCCTTTTCTCTGAATCAGACCTGATCGCGTACCACTCTCCAGGAGCTTTGCGGTTCCTTACGACTTTAGCGCATCCCAAGTGACTGCATCTCCTTCCCTTCCCCGACATACAATCCGAAAATACTTGCGTTTCAGTTTAATTTTTAGTGATATCGTCTTGGAAGAGTGGGGAGGGGGAAGAGTGGGGAGGGGGAAGAGTGGGGAGGGGGAAGAGTGGGAGGGGGAGAAGTAAGGGGTGAGGCGAGCTTTCATTGTGCTACCGACACAAGGAAACTGAACACAAACAATATCTTTTGTTGCTCTTCCAAAACACTTCTAATACCAACAATAGCGCTGCAACTTTTAGCTCCCGAGAACGTTCCTCGGAACCTAGCTCTGAGATGAGTGTAAATACGGCCAGGCTGGGCTCTGGGCTTGCTCACAGGCCAGGCTGGGCTCTGGGCTTGCTCACAGGCCAGGCTGGGCTCTGGGCTTGCTCACAGGCCAGGCTGGGCTCTGAGCTTGCTCACAGGCCAGGCTGGGCTCTGGGCTTGCTCACAGGCCAGGCTGGGCTCTGGGCTTGCTCACAGGCCAGGCTGGGCTCTGGGCTTGCTCACAGGCCAGGCTGGGCTCTGGGCTTGCTCACAGGCCAGGCTGGGCTCTGGGCTTGCTCACACGCGACTTTTGGCTACATTTTAAGCTGGTGATAATGTGGAAAAAATGGACGTGAACGACAGTTCTGTAGATATCGTCACGTTAAATTTGACCAATGCAACCTTAATACAGTCTTGACCAGTAAATTATAAACCAGATGCTGCACTACACGGTATTGACTTTTTTTATTCCTTAAATAAATGTTAATTATATATTGCATATAAATTGTATATTTTTTATGGACACTGGAAGATTACAAAAGTTTGGAACTCGAATATTTAACACGAATCTGTATAATTTTGCTCGGTGCCACAATCTTCCTGGCGAGTCAGGATGTTCGAGGAACTGGTGATGTATAGTAGCAAGTACAAGAGCCTGGTGCCCGTGTCCTTCATGCTGGGGATGTACGTGATGCTGGTGATGATTCGCTGGTGGAGCATCTGTTTGGCACTCCCAGACAACACGAATATTGCCATGCTATTGGCCACACACATCCCTGGCACCGTGAGTTAGTCACTTTTTTTAATTCTTAACTAGTGTAACTGCAGTTGTAGCCTCTGACTCTGTGTCCCAACTATAATACATTCGTCTTGTAGACGTGTCAACTTTCCTATGGCTGACACTTCTTTTTTGCCATTCCAGCTGGCAATCACTTAGAGGGAATTAATGTCTTCCACGCAGCTTTTAGTGTGATTGTCTGGTTGAATTGAAATATTTTAAGCTTCCAGCTATTGAAACCCATCTCATAATTCATGTTGGCTATCTATATTTGTTATCTTTTGGTAACAATGCACCCTTCAAGGAGAATACATTGATGCTGATAGCTTTTTATGATGCCCCTCATGGAGACAGCCTGACACAGCGTGGAGGTTTGTCCTTCATCTCCAGGCTGGAACTATGGGGGCAGGCTGTTCCGGTTTCTCAAAACTAGGTCGTTTAAGGTGGATGAGGCCAGCTTAGATTATTAGTGGACACCATGGCGTAAGCTGCTTCTACTATGACGCTGATTATTTTACATTGTACCGTATCAGATAACCTATTTCCCATGTGCTGCTCCATGGTGTGGTTCTTCCCAATGAGAAGCAGGTGATATTTTTGGGGAAGCTCTTCGATCGAGAGCTGACGTGAGCCTCTTATAAAGAAGCTCCCAGTGGATACTCTGCAAGTGTTGCACATTAAAGTGCTCTCTTACTATTTTATGGACAGATCGGGGCACAATGATCTATCTATATGCGGCCTTGAGAGGGGTCCAGGTTGGAGTACGGCTGCCAGATCTATTACTGGGCCAGTTTTACCTCTTTGCGTTTGCTAAATAGTCTGTCATTTAGGAATATGGCCTTGTATGGGTGCATTCCGTCCTTTTTTCCTGTTGAGGGCCTCAGCAGGAGAAAAAGATATTTACTGTTGGATGTGTGGTGGACGCTGATGTCTTATTGTGCACAATTGCCCAGAGTATCCTCTGCTTACTGTGGATCTCTACACCATTCTCGCTGATCTCTTCCTGATAGGTTTGCTGGAACTCTTCAACGTATACAAATTCCTTAATGTTCTCTGCCCTGGCTCAGTATGCTTCTAACCACCCTGTGGTCAAAGCCATCCAGGAGTGACTAGACCATCTCCATGTGCAGCCCAAGGATGTGGCCTTCCGTTGGTGCTCAGGCCATGTTAGTCTCCCTGCAAGCGAGTAGACACGCTGAGGTAAGGGCAACTCTTTGAGATCTCTCTGGCAGACTCTTTTTGCCTCTTGACTTCATGGGCCATGTATATAGGTCCGTTTGTAAGTGGTCACTCTAGTAGGTCCTACAGAAGAGTAAAAAGTTATACAGGTTCGGCAGGATGTGGGTGTTTTGGCTCTTCTTTCAACAGAAATCATCTTTGAGATGTGTAGATTGAGGATCGGGCACATCCTTCTGAGCTGTGTGCAGGTGCTCCCATCTGTGTAGCTGTGGTTGCAGTCGTCTAACACAAATATTTGCCCACGAGTTACTCCCTTTAGCTCTTATTTTTATAATTCCGGGGTGTCTGTAGCCATCTCTGGGGAAAACTTTTAGGAAAGTATTTTAACATTGATAGTTTACTGGGATTTTTAATTTTTGTTGGTAATTTTAGCATATCAGTATTCACTTTGTCTTGCTCATTAATGTTTTTGTGGGATGTATGGTTTTTTGTTGTTGTTGCCCAGAGTGATGTGTGATTATCCAATCAATCTATAATCTTGATTGTTCCTCTTTTAGCACTCTATTTTTTGACTATCAGTCGACTCCCATACTCTCTCCCATTTTTTCCTTTGTACTTGATACCTTGCTGGGAATATATTACTTGTTTTCATTCCAAACCATACCCCGGCCGAGATTGAACCCGCGGTCAGTCTCTCAAAACTCCAGCCCGTCGCGTTAGCCACTAGACCAGCTAGCCACAATAAGATTCGTCCAACTAGTTATATTTCTACACCATAGGAAGGTCAGCACAGGCACCACTGTGACCACAAATTCAAGTTTTTACAGACGAATCTCCAGCTAGCGTGGCCGTGACGAACTCTAGCTCAAGTCCCTTCACTGCCGTCAACATGGTGTAGAAATATTCCTAGTTGGACGAATCTTATTGTGGCTAGCTGGTCTAGTGGCTAACGCGACGGGCTGGAGTTTTGAGACTCTCTGACCGCGGGTTCAATCCCGGCCGGGGTATGGTTTGTTTGCAATCGTGTCATTACGATTTCGTGAGTCTTGTTTTCATTCACTTGTGATACTTATGATGTCTTGATTTTCTAATTAAGGGAAAATAATTTAGCCGAAATCTTGAATCTGTGACAGAGTACATGTGTACAAGCATCTGTGTGCGTGTGTTTACACGTGACTTACACGAGGCTTGCACCTCTCCCTCCTGCAGGACTCCCGGGCGTTCGAGATACGTTCCAGGATCGTGCGCTACATCAGCCTCACTTGTGCCATGGTGTTCGCGCAGATCTCGGGCACCGTCCATAGCAAGTATCCTGATTCACAGCATCTTGTACAAGAATGTAAGTCCTGATGAAAGGTTATTTGGGGTTGTTGACTTGCGGGGGGAGGGATTGGAGAGACGGGGGTTGAGCTTTGGGAATGGGATGCGAGAGTCGGGGATTACAGGGTTTGCTCTGGGGTATGCGGCACTGTAGGTTGGCATACAGGTTGTGGGTTTGGGTAGTGAGAGAGGCATGATGGAAGCTTGTCTTGATGTGTACTCACTCGCGCGCACAAATTGTGTATGTACCCTTTTCTTGATGCAGGGGTCGATTCTTGGCTCCTGGCTCTTGACTGACCATTACTGGATGCACTAATTACTAACCTCGTAAGCCCCCCCCCCTAGCACGCCTATTCTTAAAACATGTGTATATATATATATATATATATATATATATATATATATATATATATATATATATATATATATATATATATATATATATATATATATATATATATATATATATATATATATATATATATATATATATATATATATATATATATATATATATATATATATTATATATATATATATATATATATATATATATATATATATATATATATATATATATTTATTTATTTATAGTTTTAAGAAATGATTGAAGCCTCAACCATTTACTTGTCCAGGTCATTCTATTTCCTGGTGTGTGTGTGTGTGTGTGTGTGTGTGTGTGTGTGTGTGTATGTATCACCGGTTTGTAGTGGTTAGCGTTCATAAGCGATTGAATATTTTTCACAAGACAGACTTTTAAATCTTCATCTCTGTAAATCACAAGATCCAAGTATAGTGTTTCCTAATGATGGTCTCGAGATACCGAGCAGCCTACCCCCAGTCATTTGTGTGAGGATGTAGTGGAGCAGCAGGTATCTGCCGAGCATGACATGTAATCTTTGTTTCTCAAGTGGCAATTAAACGAAAACTAGGAAGTGGGGGGGGGGGGGAAGGGTTGAATAGGTAAGAGAGGAGGAAGAGAAGTAGTAAAGAGGAAGAAGACTAGTAAGAGGAAGAGAACTAGTAATAGGACGAAGGACTAGTAAGAGAAGGAAGGAGAGGAACTAGTAAGAGGAATGGCAATAGGGGGGAGGGTAGGAACCGGAAATAATTAATATTCACGAGGCCGCACTAAACCAGCAAACAGCACAACTCTGGGGGAATGAGAGATGTCAGGTATCGAGTTTCATCAGAGGAGAGGGTCCAGTTCCTTGGATCAAGCGCCTTTCAACATAAAGGGAAAAGGTTAGAGACGAATGAAAGCACAAAAAAAAGCAGAGGAGGATGAGTGTGATCCAGACTTCCGCCCTGACTTCATTACTCTCTCCTTCAGACCTGGCGACGGAGCTAGAGGGTCAGGTGTTGACGGAGGCGGCGAAACAAGGGTGTGCTGGCAGCAAGTGGCTGCCGTTGACCTGGTGCTGCCAGCTGGTGCAGTGTGCTAGGGAGGAGGGTTTCCTGCAGACGGACTCTGGCAAGGAGGTGCTAGTGACGGAGCTGCTTCGTCTGCGTCGTCAGTGTAGCCGCCTACAGCAGTGGCACGAGCACAATGTACCGCTACTCTACACACAGGTCAGGACCCGAGGTTCAGTAAGTCTTAGACATGGTCCAATTACCATTACAGTGCGAGAACACCAGCAGTGTCTAGCTATCTAATTCTGGAATTTTTAGATTGTGAGAACTAACGCTCTCTTCCCTGGTATATTCCATTTCAAATTCAAAGTCTACTTCCCCTATCAAGGAAGGTTCCATGACGTTGGTGAGGGGCTCTTGATCTAGGGAATTGGATCTGTGCTCCAGTTCCCTGAATTAAGCCTGAATACCTTCCACATCCCCCCCCCAACAGGCGCTGCATAATCCTACGGGTTTAACGCTCCCCTTTGTTTATGATGTCTACTTCATATACCTGAGGTAATGAAACGTGTCATCCTGAATAACAAAGAGGCACAATACCGTGACTGGAACGATACACAAATAACCCGAACATAAGAGAGAAGCTTACGACGACGTTTCGGTCCGACTTGGACCATTTACAAAGTGACTTTGTAAATGGTCCAAGTCGGACCGGAACGTCGTCGTAAGCTTCTCTCTTTTATGTGCGGGTTATTTGTGTGTCATCCTGAGCTGGAAGACTTCTGAGGAGCGCCGAGGAAAGTGAGAATTACTGTTGATTGGGAATTTCTCGTGATGTATCCCACAGATCCAAATTTTTAAGGTATTTAACGTAAGAAAGTGGGCAGTACAGGACCTGCGCTGCGAAGGATGGGTGGATATATGTTGCAGTTTTTGAACTGTTAGGCGTGTCTCTGGCAAGACAGTGATGGAGTGAGTGATGATGATAGAGTTTCTTCTTTTTCGAGTCGCCTTGCCATGGTGGGAGACGGCCGATGTGTTGATAAAAAAAAATAACTCAGGAACGGGGAGACTTCAAGAGAGACTTCATGCTTCTGAGGGGGGTTCTTGATCCAAGGAACTGGAGGAATATAGGTGAAACATATATGCCTCCTATTTCTCCAGGCGCTGAATTGCCCCTACAGTTTTAGTGTTTACTCCAGTTTATAGCAAGTCAGAGGGCTGGAGGAGAGGCTGACCTTCAACCAGCGATATCCCTAGTAAATTATTTCCTACTATATTTGAGGCCAGCAACAACAGCCTGGTTGATCACACCTTGATCCACCATGAGACCTGGTCTCAGACCGGGCCGCGGGGGGCGTCGATCCCTGAAACCCACTCCAGGTAGGCATTTCATACATTTCCACTTAACTCGGAACTCGAACATGCAGACAATGGACACAGCATTTTGAGAGGATATTTACTATTTCGTCGAAATTACGCCATTGTATAACAAAATATGATGTCTACCATACCTAGGTTGGTACCGCACTTAGCTCACACATTAAGGTCCGTGGTTCGACCCCCGGTACGGGTGGAAAATTAGGACACATTTCCTTAAAACACCCGTCCCTGTTCATTTAGCAGTAAAATGGGCACCTGGGTGTTAGTAGATTGGTGTGGGTCGCATCCTGGGGAAGAAATTGACTTAATTTGCCCGAAATGATCTGCATAAAGAGGGGCTTTCTATATAGTTATATCACTGATGTCAACTAGGTCTGTGTACGTCGTATTTGTACTTGCAGAAACAGATTATTATTTATTATTATTATTATTATTATTATTATTAAAAAATAAACATTCCCATCTCACAGGCAAAAGAATCAAATATGAAAATAACACTTGTGCCAACAGAACACTGTATTCAACAGGTGGTGACTATCGCAGCGTACACGTACTTCGTAATATCACTGCTGAGCGAGCAGTACCTGGACGAGAGCCTCAAATATCCCAGCTATGAGGTGGACCTGGTGGTGCCTGCCTTCGCCCTTCTTGAGCTCGTTTTCTACATGGGCTGGCTCAAGGTAGCAGAGATCCTTCTTAATCCCTTCGGCACCAACGACCATTCGTTCGACCTCCTTAGGATCCTGGAAGACACGCGTTACGTGAGTGTTCCATGGGTGTAGTGGTGGTAGTAATGTGTTTGTGGGAGATTGTAGAGGAACTGGGTGAAGAGGGGGGTACCCCAATTATGATTTGGTTTATGCCTTGATATTTTTCTTATACGGTCAAAACGTGCGTGTATTAAACATCTAGTAGAAACAGAAAAAGTTTTCCGGGGCAGGAGTCAAACAAAAGTTGCACTTAGTAAAACAAAAGTTCATGGAAGTTGTGATTGTTTGAATGTGGATTATAAAGTAACATCACTGGATCAAGTGGATCAGGAAACGAATTATACAAGACAGCAGTTGAAGTGTTGAGTGTAGGTACTGTTAACAGACTAGCAGTATTTCACGGTGAGGCTCCAGTAAATTGACACCTTTACCGCAATGAGATTATATATAAGTACTTTAATACAGGTGTACACTCGAGATTGATAAGATCCTCCAGACACTACTGTGTCTGCAGGACACTAACCGGTTTCACTACAGTATCTCGGATTTTGTTCCTATCCTTTAATTAAGGTGTACATGGAGTTCACGTCTACCTCTGCCTCATCTAGATCATTACGTTGCCTTACTACCTTGAGGCTGAAGTTGTTTCCTAATGTTCTTTTGGATTAGTTGCATTATCAACTGTAAAGGTAGCCCATCCCCTCCCATGAAGCCTGTTTGTCTACCTTCTGAAGTTCTCTTGTACGTTACTGTTTCTTCTTTATGCAAGGTCATTAGGCATAGTTTCAATAGTCTTCTGTAGGTCAGCTCACTTGAACTTCGAGATCCAGGAGTGGTTAGTTCGTCTGAAAGAGCAACACAAGAGTATGAAGTTCTCTTGATGCCTGGGCCATGTTGGTGTCCCTGAAAATGAACAGGCAGATGACGAGGCAAAGGCTGCTGTAGCGAACTATTACTGCAGCAATGTTTTACTTGATGAATTAATGGGCTATATGCAGATATGTCCATGGAAAGTGGTGGACCCAGTGGGCCCTACAGGGTTCGACAGGAAGTGGGTGTTTAGCCCTCCTTCAGTAGGAATAGTTACAATGAGGCTAATATGTCGACTGAGGATCTAGCGCACACCTCATCCACAGCCACCGGTTCACAGGTGTTCCTGTCTCTCGTCCTTATTCCCCCTCCCTCTCGGGGTAGTTTTTAATGGGCTGTTGACTGTTGAACAAATTCTAACCATTTGCCCATGGTTCAGGCCCTTCCGCCTTAGTTGGTGTTTATAATAACCGGGGTGCCTGTAGGGACCTGCGTGAGCTTTAAGAGTGGGAGTTTTGATATTAATTAATGGCTGGGTTAACTAATGGTGACTATTTTAACTTAATATTAATTTGTGTTGAGCATTTATTAATGCTAACTAGTATTAATTTTCTCATGTTTTTTGTATATACTTTTTGATCGCCATAACGATGAGTGACCTGCGTGGACAACCTTGTCAATATTACTACTGTTACTGCTGCTAGACTTAAACTAGTCTTCTTACAAGCCTATTAAGTTTTAGTCCCTTTAAATGGTTAATGAGATGTGGGCTTCAGACTGGTGCTACATACTGAAGAGTCTGAAATGTATATAATATTGAATGACTCCTTGTTAATGTTTTTGAAGGCCATTGTTAATGTTAGCTAACTGTGTAAATTCTGCCATGTCTGCTTGGTTATGTGCTCCTCCGACGATGTGATAATTACTGTACTCACTCGAAAGCTATTACTACTACTAATACTATAATTTGTTAGCGGAGAGTTAGTTACCCCAACAGGCACGTGTTAACAGGCCTGGGTCTTTAAATTATTATTATTCCCTTATTATAAACTGGACATTTTCTTAGCCCCCAGATTCCACGCTGCACGTTTCCGAGAATGTGTCGTTCCTTCGACTATTGTTGCCCGTCCAGTGTTATGACACGCTGTATTAAAACCTAACATATAAGTTTTACAGCCGCCCGACAGCTGGGTCAAAAACCTTAGCACTTTTTCTTCCCCTCGGGACCCTCTAACCACCTTATTCTTAACCTCTCCCATTTCCACAATCACTCCAAAGGTTTTTTTTTCCTGTGTTTAATACCTGTGAGCAGTTCTTTCTTAACTTTGCCCTGTGTTATTCTTGTGACAGCAGTTGTGTAAACAGCCCTATTTTTAGTTTTAATAATTCTGTCGATGTTTTTTCTTTCTTTCGATGGCTTCTTGGTGGCGTCGTGGTCTCCCGGTGGTGTCTGCCCTCGCCCAGCAGTCAGCATTCGTGATCTGTCACACGCGCTACGGCCAGTATTCCGCCGAGGCGCAGTGGAAGAGCAGAGAGGGCCGCCTGCACATCATTGACCTGGGTGTCCTCCCTGGCATGCTCGGGGAAGTACTCACTCCAGACACTGTGCTCGGAGCCTCAACTTAGACCTACACCGGGATCACAGGTCTCCTATCCATTCTCATCCTTTCGTTCCTTTCTCGTTTTTCTTTAATTTCATACATACGTATTATTTTATGCCCTCTTCATTCTTCCCTCTCGATCTTAATCCTAATTCTTTTCTCTCCGTTCTTCTTTCGTCTCCTTTCTCAGGATGAGTTACACCATTATCAAGTCTTGGAAACATGGTTCCTTGCTTCTTATCTCTTGTAAAACAGTTTTCACGGCTAATTAATAAAAATGTTAATTGCACCTTATTGATTCCTTCAGTCATGTATTGCCTTTATCCAATAATGAGTAGGTGACATCTATTAATTGACGCCTTTGGAGCTCTTGAGCTTACCTCGTGGCGGGGGGTCATTGCCCCCTCGACTCAGGGTATTTAATCATCAGGACAGGATCTAGGCCCTAGATTCTAGTGTGTTTTAATCCCTACTAGAACTAGAATCCCTACTGTTTTATGAACGCCAGCAGTATGATGCCACGTTTTGTATGGTAGTTTATATTACTGGAACAACCGCAGTTTGACTACCTTGTTTTATATGGTAGTTCGAAACTATTGTATTTTGTTCACACAAGTGTTCACGTATTTATTTTCACTTTGATTCTGGTGTATAAAATAGTTGTGGTCGCTGCGTCACAGATGGCGCTGAGTAGCGGCAGTGTGTCTAGCAACTTCCTGAACCTGAAGGAGTCTCCCTCGTCAGCTATTAGAGAAAAAATTTTATACCTGTGTGTACGTGTATGTGTGTACGTGTATGTGTGTACGTGTATGTGTGTACGTGTATGTGTGTACGTGTATGTGTGTACGTGTATGTGTGTACGTGTATGTGTGTACGTGTATGTGTGTACGTGTATGTGTGTACGTGTATGTGTGTACGTGTATGTGTGTACGTGTATGTGTGTACGTGTATGTGTGTACGTGTGTGTGTGTACGTGTGTGTGTGTACGTGTATGTGTACGTGTATGTGTGTACGTGTATGTGTGTACGTGTATGTGTGTACGTGTATGTGTGTACGTGTGTGTGTATGTGTGTACGTGTATGTGTGTACGTGTGTGTGTGTGTACGTGTGTGTGTGTACGTGTATGTGTACGTGTATGTGTACGTGTGTGTACGTGTAAAAAAAAATCTGGAGCATTATAAATACATATTGCTCGATTTGGCTGGTAGAATTTTCTTGTGATTGAAAAACTAAATTCTTTTGTGCTGGAATTTATAATTTGAGGTGTCTGATGTTTCTAGCTGTTCTGGTGACTTCGTGAACCAAAACACAGGAAAATGGGAGTGGGTGTAGAATTGAAGGGTTAGCTTTAGACCCATAGGGGTCGTGCAGGGAGGAGGGGAAGGGGTTCGTAGATGGAGTGATGTAAGGAAACGACTGTAGACTGTACTGAGGCGGTATATTCGGGCACGTCTGCCTGCAGTTATCCTTCGTAGACTTCTGAGAAAGGGGCCTCCGCGGGGAGGCCTATGTGCGGGGGAGTTGTGCAACTTCAGGCTAGCAAGGAGCCTGCCTATAATGTTGTTAGAAAATATATGTCGTGCCGAAAAGGTAAAACTGTGCCAATTGGCGAGAACTCGTTGAAAATTAAATTCTAAAATTTTCTCTTGTACGTTTAAAGATGTATATTTTTCATTTGTTAATGTAAAAATTTTGTACCAAAAGAACCTTAGAAAACTTAACTAACCTTATTATAACAAGCGAAATTTAACGTAACCTAACCTAATCCAACTAAATATATTTTAGGTAAGTTTACAACAATTTAATAAACACAATGAAATATTTTTTTTCGTTAGGTTCAGAATGATTTTTGCGATATTATTGCATACACAAATTTTCGCTTGCATTATTCGGCAAGAAGAGCGTTGCTATTTAAGGCAAACTCTCAAGTTTTACCTATTACATAAAAAATACATTGTCAACAGTGTAATTCTTAAAAGAATTACAGTTGACAGGGAGGGAGAGTATTATAATCAAAATAAAGCTCTAAACCTTGGAGAGGTTATGGCATGACAGGGAGGGAGAGAGGGAAGGTAAGACAATGCGCCAGGAAGATCACTACATGGATGTATATAAATATGCAATCATCAGTTTCAGTACAGTCCACCCTCGAGCAACTGCCTGAGGTATGGAAGACGGCAAGCGTAGTTTCACTTTTTAAGAAAGGAGACAGGCAGATAGCAGTGAGCTACAGACCAGTGTCACTGACATGTATAATATATAAAGTTAGGGAGAAGATTATCAAACGAGTGGTGGAGCACCTAGAAAGGAACGGGCTTATACATGACTTCAGGTAAGGGGAAATCCTACATCACGAACCTACTGGAGTTCTGCGATAAAGTAACAGAAGTAAGACAGGAGATAGAGGGATGGGTAGACTGCATCTTCCTGGACTGTAAGAAGGCTTTAGATACAGTACCACACAAGACTAGTTGAAAAGCTAGAGGAGCAGGTAGAAACAGCAGGGAGAGGACTATAACGGATCAGGAAATACCTGACAGGAAGGAAACAACGTGTGTTGGTACGTGACGAGGTGTCGGTGGGTGCGTGTATCAAGTGAGGTTCTACGAGGGTCATTCCTAGGTCCAGTGCTGTTTCTAGTATGTAAATAACAGAAGTGATAGATACAGAAGTGTCATATTTGCAGACGATGTGAAACTCACGAGGAATACAAGTGGACGAAGATTAGGTAAACCTACAAGATCTGGACAGGCTGCAAACCTGGTCCGACAAATGGCTCCTGGAGCTTAACCTCAGCAAGTGGCTGATGCAACTTATGTGAAAGATGACACTTTAAATTTAGGCTGAGTAGGCTCACACTTACCATTTCACTTACCAAGGCAAAAACAAATTTAATTGTTGGATTTAGTTGGTTAACCGGATAATTCCTCTTCCGGTCGCCTTCAAACTATTGCCACTAACATCGTTAAGTTAGAGAAGTTCACGTAGTTACTGGGCTACAAAAGTGCCTTTTTATTGAAAAGTAATTCGCCACCATGCAATAGGTTAGGTAATGTTTGTCAGGAAACAGGACAAGTGTTTCCTGACGCGGGTCGTAGTCAGATGACCTGCCGTTGGAGCTTTTGATCTGACAGAGGCCTTCCACTGGCTTACCGGTCCACCCTTTTTAAAATTTATAGTCATAACCATTTGTGTATATACATTGCAATAAATGGAGAATGGTTTTTCTGTTAAGCTTGAAACCCTGATGTATTTAACATAAGAGGAAGATTTAGGTTAATTCTGAAATACATTGGTATTAATCTACCCATTTTATTGAAAAGGTAATATTTTTGTGATAATTTATGGATGTTTCTCGTGGTTTGCTAATCTTCACCGCTGATATTTAACTGTACCACACTAAACTATTTCTTTTGAGTCAATTGAGGTAGAGGGGGCTGGGGTTGTGGGATACTAGAATCTCCTGAGATCGCTCGGCGATTTAAACATTATTTTACTGTAATGTTCCTCGTGGGTTACTGATGAGGGTTGAAGGCCTTTCACATCATCCCAGCCACCACCCATCCCTCTTCTTCCCTTTCTTCCCCTACCCTTTCTTCCCCCTTATCCTCAGTCACCCCTAACAAGGTGGTGATCCAAATGTTTCCCAGTGTATATATACTGTATTGGGAATTAAGTTATTCTTGGCTGGTGGTGTACTGGTGATGTGCAGCCTTGATGACACTCGTGTAGTCGATAGGATTTAAACTAGGTAAACCAGCCAACGTCCCCCACATTGCGAAATAACTAGTACTTTGTCATTATAAAGCGTGAAACCCGCGTGGGTAATCCAGTGCTAGGAGAGAAGGCTCGACCCTCCGTGTCCTGTGTTTGGTTGTGTTGTGCGAGTGACGACCTATAGCTACCCAACACCACTCACCACACGACCCATCAGTACCCAACACCACTCACACGACCCATCAGTACCCAGCACCACTCACACGACCTATCAGTACCCAGCACCACTCACACGACCTATCAGTACCCAACACCACTCACACGACCCATCAGTACCCAACACCACTCACACGACCCATCAGTACCCAGCACCACTCACACGACCTATCAGTACCCAGCACCACTCACACGACCTATCAGTACCCAACACCACTCTCACGACCCATCAGTACCCAACACCACTCTCACGACCCATCAGTACCCAGCACCACTCACACGACCCATCAGTACCCAGCACCACTCACACGTACCCAACACCACTAACACGACCCATCAGTACCCAGCACCACTCACACGACCCATCAGTACCCAGCACCACTCACACGACCTATCAGTACCCAACACCACTCACACGACCCATCAGTACCCAACACCACTCACACGACCCATCAGTACCCAGCACCACTCACACGACCTATCAGTACCCAGCACCACTCACACGACCTATCAGTACCCAGCACCACTCACACGACCTATCAGTACCCAGCACCACTCACATGACCTATCAGTACCCAGCACCACTCGCACGACCTATCAGTACCCAGCACCACTCGCACGACCTATCAGTACCCAGCACCACTCACACGACCTATCAGTACCCAGCACCACTCACCACACGACCTGTCACTACCCAGCACCACTCACACGACCTATCAGTACCCAGCACCACTCACATGACCTATCAGTACCCAGCACCACTCACACGACCTATCAGTACCCAGCACCACTCACGCGACCTATCAGTACCCAGCACCACTCACCACCCAGCACCACTCACCACACGACCTGTCACCACCCCGCACCACTCGCCACACGACCTGTCACCACCCCGCACCACTCGCCACACGACCTGTCACCACCCAGCACCACTCACCACACGACCTGGCTATCACTACCCAGCACCACTCACCACACGACCTGGCTATCACTACCCAGCACCACTCACCACACGACCTGGCTATCACTACCCAGCATCACTCACCACACGACCTGGCTATCACTACCCAGCACCACTCACCACACGACCTGGCTATCACTACCCAGCACCACTCACCACACGACCTGGCTATCACTACCCAGCACCACTCACCACACGACCTGGCTATCACTACCCAGCACCACTCACCACACGACCTGGCTATCACTACCCAGCACCACTCGCCACACGACCTGGCTATCACTACCCAGCACCACTCACCACACGACCTGGCTATCACTACCCAGCACCACTCACCACACGACCTGGCTATCACTGCCCAGCACCACTCACCACACGACCTGGCTATCACTGCCCAGCACCACTCGCCACACGACCTGGCTATCACTGCCCAGCACCACTCGCCACACGACCTGGCTATCACTACCCAGCACCACTCACCACACGACCTGGCTATCACTACCCAGCACCACTCACCACACGACCTGGCTATCGCTACCCAGCACCACTCACCACACGACCTGGCTATCGCTACCCAGCACCACTCACCACACGACCTGGCTATCGCTACCCAGCACCACTCACCGCACGACCTGGCTATCGCTACCCAGCACCACTCACCACACGACCTGGCTATCACTACCCAGCACCACTCGGCAGGAGATGCAACATTTTTCCGATGAAAAGCAGGGGCGCCACGAGTACACCGAGAGACAACACATAAGTGTCCGGGGCCCAAGACTGTTCAATTGCCTCCCAGCATACATAAGGGAGATTACCAATAGATCCCTGGCTGTCTTCAAGAAGGCACTGGACAGGCACCTAAAGTTAGTACCTGACCAACCGGGCTGTGGTTCGTACGTCAGCTTGCGTGTGGCCAGCAGTAACAGCCTGGCTGATCAGACCCTGATCCACCATGAGCCCTGGTCTCAGACTGGGCCGCGGGGGCGTTGACCCCCGAAACCCTCTCCAGGTAACTGACCACACGACCTATCACTACCCAGCACTACCCAGCACCACTCAAACGACCTACCTATCACTACCCAGCACCACTCAAACGACCTATCACTATCCAGCACCACTCAAACGACCTACCTATCACTACCCAGCACCACTCTTGTCGCCTCACAAAACTAAGAAATTGGATTGTGAATCATGGTATATTTGATAGGAAATTGGATATAAACCACCAGCTCTCGCTCTCTTAGCGAGGTTATAAAGATGACTGATGATAATGTACCTTTGGTAGTGTTGGAGAGGTATTTTGCACCTTTGGTGGCGTTGGAGAGGCGTTTCGTACCTTTGGCGAAGTGCTTACACCTTTGGTGTGAGTGTTGGCACCATTTGGTTGTTGGAGAGGTTCTGGCACCTTTTGGTTGTTGGAGAGGTGGTGGTACCTGTGGAAAGGAGGGAAGGTACCACATGGGAAGCCCTTCAACGAATAACGAATAACAACGTATCTTACCAATGAAAATGAGATACCAAATATCTTCTGCAAATAAGTTTGCTGACAACCGGCAAAACCATTTTACATATAGATCTTGATGTGCTCTTGTTAAACCCCTTTTGGGGCCTCCTTCCTAGGCCTTTTGCGTATTCATTCTCCACAGGATGGATATAGGGCGCACGATCTTAAATTTAATGTTGCAACGAGTAGGTGGCTGGAGGAGACGACAGTGGAAATGTCAAGTTGAAGATCAATAGTGAACATTGTTGCAGACACCCTTTAGGGAGGGAGCTCTTGATGCACGGAATTGGAGCTACCCTCCCCTTCCTTGGATTAAACCTGATTGACACCCATCCCACAGGCGCTTTATGACCACTACGGGTTTAACCCTTCCCCATTAATATAACTGAGCAGAGATTAAGTAGCTTAATTTGGTGTGTGGGTGAGGAATTTACAGATCTTAGGATGAGATTGTTTGGTCATGTAGAAAGCATAGAGCAAAATAGAACGCGCTAGTTTGTTGATGTGGAACGTCCAAGAGGAGTTGGGGGGGAAGGGCTTGAGCACCCTGCAGGCACGTGAGTGATACTGAGTATAGTGAGTGTTCTCCGGTCTGAACCTACTAGTGGGAGAGTTTTAATGACTTTGAAGGGATTCGGACAAACCAGTTTGCTGAACTTGTCTTAGTGGAAGTCCATTTTCCAAGACTTCTCGACACACTTCGTGCATTACGGGAATCTCCAACAAACCCCTGAGTATCATGAATACGGAGCTTGATAAGAGAGAGGTGATGAGATTGACGTGGTGGTGGAACAAGTCCTGGATTGATATGGAGGAGGATGATAGGGCTCGTACAGTGTTCAGATCTGCCAGTCTGAGCTGGGAGATTCCAGTAAGACGATGAGGATATCGTCAAGTATTCCAGTAAGGGATCATCAGCTACCGCAGCTGCAAAGGTTTCGCTCCAGCGTAACAGGAGTTAAGAGTGTCAGTGGATGGGGGACACGAGTGTTGGGAAGGGAAGGGGGCTAATGTAGTGGTGGCGGTGGCTGTGTGACAGTCTGTGTTGGAGTTGATGTGGAGGTCGGGTCTTGGAAGTACCCCCGCGGGACACACATAACCTGATCACCCAGGCACAAGTCTACCCACATGGCTCCGCTGCCTCCAATTTACGGTTCATCTTTTTCGCCTAGCGGAGGCAAGGTGGCTCTAAACGCTGAGTGGGTTCTGTCTCTAATACTCCACTAACTCTCTCCAGTCCCATATGCCCGCTGCAAATGTTTCTAGCTGCTGCTGCTATATTACGAGAGGCTAGCTAGCAGGTGACTGGAAAGGAAGAAAATTATTAGCAACATGTACGTAGGTTTAGCAACGTTCAACGATGCAACAAAAAGATGTCTACAAAATAAGTTTTCCATAAAGCAGGAGCTGCGTTCAAGGGTATGCAAACTTTCCAGAAGCAGCCACAACTTTCCAGGAAGCAACAACTTTCCAGGAAGAAGCAGAAGCAGCAGAAGCTTTCAAGGGAGCGGCAGCAAGTTTCTAGGAAGTAGCAGCAGCAGTTTTCCAGGAAACTGCAACAGCCGGTTTCATGAAGCGGCTGTTTTAAGAAAAAAAAAGTGCAATGTAATGTTCGAAATAGACGAATGGAATAGCTAGGACGTTGCAGTCATTAAAAGTAATGAAAAATATCCTCGTTGGTTGACAGGAGGAAGAAAGTAGTTAATCACATACAAAATGATTGTAAAAGAATACGGCTTAACAGAGACGATTCCTGACCAAGATGAACCGGGAGAACAAAAGATCTCGCTAGAAACGGAAAATGAAGCGGCATTAAAAGGCTTCTAGACCGTTATTTACATGGAGAAGCTCTGAAGCTGTGAGGTCATGCAGAGCTTCGAGTATGGGAGGCCGTCAGGAAAAGAAAAGAAGTGACGGGAAGGGGAAAAGTTATCTAATCACATAGATCAAGAATCTAACAGCATCAAGGCCCCTTCCTCTAGAGCACCGGACCAGCAGCTAAGAAAAAAGTAACAAGTAATAAAATCATTGTAAACAGAAACGACAGAACGAATCCTGACGACCGGACACATTCAGCGGAGGTCTCTAAACAGCACTGAGGATAGGAAGCCTCTAATTAGTATAACCATCTACAAACATTTCCATAAAAAATATACATTGCTACAACGTAATAAATGTTCTAGAGATATTCCAGTTCCTTAAATTCTGTGTCTGCCAACTTCTTTTTTTAAACACTGGTTGAAGCCAATCATGAATGTAAATTACGGTTAAACTGAGTATTTAAAACTCAGAGGTTTTCAAAATATTCTGAGGGTTCCTTAGGGCTAGACAGGAAGTGTCAGGGTTATACGGGCCTTTGGCACTCAAGTCACCCCTTCCTTAAATATTATTACATTAAACCCTTGTGGGTCATTTAGAGCATGGGGTGATGGAGGCTCGATCCTCAGTCCTCTAATACAGAAAAATTATTCTGCCAGCCAGGTTTTTCCCAGTATTAAGATAAAGGAAAATAAAATAAGAGGTAAGTGGCTTAACACTTTGCGAGAGGTTTGTTGTCCTCAATGGCAGCCAACACGGGTCTGGGGAACATCATCCCTAACAGAGTTCCGTAAGACAAAAATTATGTTCTACAACGGAATAAGCACCAAGTATGAAAAAAAAGAGGAATAGATTAGATGCGTATTTCTGGATTGTAAGAAGGCATTTGGCATTGTTCCCTACACGATGCAGTTTCACACACACAAACAGCAGGCAGGAATACCGGTAAATATCTGCTGGATAAAGAAATATCAGAGCTGAAAACGGGAAAAGTTACGATCTAGGTGTTGGTGGTGTCTGGATGGATGAATGTGACAAGCGAGGTCTTGCAAGGTGCTGTATCGGGACCACCAGCATTCCTAATATACGTAAACGATGTCTTAATAAAAACTGAAGGAGAGGAAGGGTACAAGAGAACCTAGAGAGACATCAGTAATGGTTAGTCAAATGATTATTTACCTGCAAGCCCAATGTATGGAAATCTGGATAAGGAACATTGGACCAGACACTGAACACAGGTTGGGAGTTCAGATGCTTTAAACTTCAGGCCAGAAGGAATTAGGGAATAAACCTAGCCCCAGACACGTAACAAGGAGGCGCACGCAAGCCAAATAATCAAGGTAAGCCGAGGTCGTAAAGTACCTTAGTCCAACTGTGATCAAAAAGTATAGTTATAGGAATGGGTTGAAGCACATTCCGTTCGCGCACGCAAGATTAGGTATGGCAGGGCCTATGAGACAAAGAAAAAACTAAGGGCGACCGTTCGTGAATTAATTAATTGTAGGGCCGAAAACCGAGATAACCCCTGCAGCCTGGCCCGTGGTCGGGCTCCAGGAGTAGAAAAACTCGCGGAACTCATCAAAGGTAAAGGTATACAAACAGGAGAGTATAAATCCATCCAGATTTCAACAACTTCCTTACGTACTAACATCACCTGCACTACCAACCACTAGCTATTGCAAAACCAGTTACCACCACCAACTACTAGCACCACCAGTTACCACCTCCACCTACACTTGTCCACCAACCAGTCCAGGGAGAGACACGCACGGACAACGTTCACTGAATTTGTTTCGTGCCTTCTGACAACTCCTCGACTTAATTAACAAGTTGCCTCCCAGGTCGCATACCAAGCAAGCAAGCACGCCCGGCCAACAGTCACTCTTCCTGTCCTCCTGTCTGTCTTATGTCTGCTCTTCCTGCCCTCCTGTCTGCCCTTCCTACCCTCCTGTCTGTCCTGACTTCAACGTTGATGCAGCCTCCTTTAAAATTCATACAGCCGGCATAAGATTAACGGTTTCTTAGTGTTGAAACCTATCCGCTCTATGAAGAACCTCTTCTGCCGCTACTTCTACCGCTTATAACACATAATGACCCAGTCAGTGGTAGTTATTGGCCTTATTTTGGTTCGTGTAACAGCTGCTGGTTTACTGGTCATTCTCATTTATCTGAGTGAGAAAGAGAAGTGTTGTTCTTCAGTGTGATATAACTGACCAGTCCAGCCACCTGAAGTAACTATATCCACATCTCTACGGTGCTAATGTGACTAGGTGGAAGAGTAAATATGTAATGTCGTGCCGAATAGGTAAAACTTGTGACTTTGGCTTAAATAGCAACGCTCTTCTTGCCGAATAAGGCGAGCGAAAATTTTGGTATGCAATAATTTTGCAAGAATCATTCTCAACCTAACGAAAAAAATATATTTCATTGTGTTTTTTATTAAATTATTGTAAACCTGTCTAAAATTTATTTAGTTGGATTAGGCTAAATTGCGCACCCCCTGACGACCCTGCCTTGTTACCAGACCATTCTTGTATCTTCCTACTGCCCCTGTATCTTCTGCGGGTGACATTTTGTCCCACGCTCTGGATACAGAGGCTCGGCCTGACTCCTTTGACTCCTCTGTCCTTCGCATGTCTTTGACTATGCTTCTGGCTTCTCCCCATATGGTGCGACGGTTTTCGGATCACGTACCCACTTTAAAACGGACCACATCTAGTCCTGTATCTAAACGACTACGACCTTCTTCTGATGACACTATTTTGCCTGCCTATCACTTCCTTTAAATACTCATCATAATACACATTGGACGAAGTTTTTCACTCTACAACCGACATCTTCAGAATATCTTTCTGATCATAGTATCAGCAAGGCGCTCCTATGCCATGTTGGTCATAATAGTCAGTTTCATGCTCTCAAGAGTGGTGCACGCATTGTCACAGTACAGAATGCTTGCCAAGCTCACGATCTTTCTCTCCTTACAACCATAGATGGCATTCCTGTAACAATTGAAAAACTTCATTCTCTCAATTCTTGCAGTGGCACTGTCATTCTACTACATTACGTTGTTCAATGTAATTTCCAGACGTGTGGTGTCTGACGCGTTGTATATGCTGCCTGCCGGCAGGAGGAGATGCTACCCCTGCAATGTACCTCAGTTAACTTTTGACTGCCGTGAGCTTCCATCATCGTTTTATATTGTGGGACACCATTTACAAGTCTGACAGGTGACCCCTACACCACAACAGTGTACAAATTGCTGGTGGTTTGGCTATCCAGCAAAATATTGCAGGTCCATGGCTGAATGCCCAGTCTGTGGTGCCGATGACCATACCAATACATCTTGTGGCCTACCTGTGGCCTTAATTGTCATGAAGCTTATCCATCTTATTCTGTCGTTTTCAGGTTTACTTGAACAAATGTGACCATGACCATTGTCTCAAAGGGAGGGAAGGCTTTACTTACGCCATGGCAGTCTCGTCTACGCCTCCAGGGAAGACTTCCCTGTATGCCTTATTCTTGCATTACTAAGAGACTCCCAACCTCTGGGGTCCCAATTCCTGAGGTCTCCCCTGCAATCGCACCTTTCATAGTCACCTCTGTATCTAACTCCTTTGGAGTCCTAGACTCCAAGGTCCCTACTTCGTCACCACCTACTGTTCTCCAGTCTTCATCTCACACCAAGCTTCTATGTCTACAAGACCTCGCATAACAGCTCCTCCCCCTCACCTCTCTACTTCTACAAAGTCGAACAAATCATCTAAGGACAAATATTTCATTTCTGGTCTCAGTACCTGGATCTTTACCTCTTACTCATTTTGTTGAGTGTGTGGAGGTCCATCCCCCCACCCCATTGTACAGAACCACCTTCTCCTGTCCCCTCCCAAGCTTCTTCTCAAGTTACCTCTAACCTCTCGTCCCCCTCCCCAAGTTGGTAAATTCCATCGTCGCCCTGATCTTTACTCACCTTCCTCCTTCTATCTCCAATATTGTCCCACATACAGCATCCACAGTGCCACCTCCTGATCCACCTCCTGTTACTCCTCTTCACTTTTCATCTGCACAACTACTTTCTTCGAAGCATTCCAATCCTTTGCTTGTACAGGTGCTGACTGTCGCCTCATTGCAGTTTTTCTCCAGCATGCAGTCAACTGTGTTTCCACTGCTCACAGGTTTAAATTTTCTAGTACTAAATCACACCAAATTACTTTCACTAGACGTTCTATCGTCCCTGATAATCCATTGTATCTGCATGGTTTGCAAATCCCAGAACGTGATACTGTTAGGTTTCTCGACCTTCTGTTTGACCATTGCTTATCCTGAAAACCTCACATTACCTCCTTGAAGGCAATGTGCCATAGTCGGCTGAACCTCCTTAAAATCCTCTCTCATCTTTCATGGGGGGCAGATCATAGAACTCTCCTTTGACTGCACTCTGCCCTAATTTTATCAAAACTAGATTATGGCAACCAGATATACTCAGCAGCCTCTCCTGTAACGTTCTAGCCTTGATACCATCCATCACCAAAGATTACGTTTATGCCTCGGTGCTTTTTGCTCTTCACCTGTTAAGAGTCTCTATGCAGAGGCGAATATTCCATCCTTGACCGATCGCCGTGATGCTCATTGCCTCCGCTGTTTTGTTTGCTCTCATGACCTCTGCAGTCCTTCCATATATAAGATGGTAATGGATTTGTTTACTCTATCCCTTTTCTCTTCATCTACATTCGCAGTTGTCTTCTCTTCAGTTGCCACCTGTCCGTTCATGTAGCATCTACCTTTTCCCTTGGGAAGTTCCGAGGGTTTATGTCTGTTCTTCCCCACTGCCATGTGCAAAAGCCCAAATACTTACTGTTGCTTCTTTCTTTTTTTCTTAATAGCTTCGTCTCATTCTATGCCATCACAGTGTACATCGATGGTTCAAAGTCTTCTGATGTGTCTGACTTGCAACAGTGTTTCCAGACAGCATCTTACGAGGGCACTTATCAGCCTCGGCTAGCATTTTTACAGCTGAATTGTATGCAATTCTCGTAGCAATTATCTGTATTGTATCTATGCCTGTGTCGCCATTTGTGGTAGTTTGACTCCCTTAGTGCTTTGCAGGCTATACAAAAATTTGATTCGTCTCATCCCCTGATTCTTCATATCCAACTTTGGTTATGCCGTATCTCTTGCAAGCAGAAAGATAGTTTTTTTTTTCTGCTGGGTCCCCAGTCATGTTGATGTACAGGGCAATGAACAGGCAGACACTGCTATGTGGTCAGTTGTACATGACCTCCCAGTTTCATATAGAGGTATTCCATTCACGAACTATTTTTCTATGATTTCTACCCACCTTCGCAACCGTTGGCAACAACACTGGTCTGATCTACTACATAAATTGCATTCTATTAAACCAAGTCTATTAAACCGAGTATAGGTTACTGGCCGTCTTCTTGTCACCAGCGTCAAGGTTGGGAGACTACTCTCTCCCGCCTTAGCATTGGCCATACTCGTCTTACTCATGGAAATCTCATGGAGAGGTGCCCTGCTCCTCTCCGTGAGAATTGTCAGGTTCCATTATCGGTCAGTCACATTCTGTTAGACTGCCCACTTTATCAACGAGCACACAGAATTTACCTCCAACGTCGTCTTTGCCCCGCTTTTCTCTCTTTACCTTCCCTTCTCGTTGATGGACCCACCTTTCATCCGGACTCTCTCATTGACTTTTTGACAACAACTGACTTATTCCACAAATTCTGATAATACCTTCAGCCCTTTCTACCTCAATTTCTTGCTACCCTCTATCCCCGCACTATCCCCTGCCCCGCTGTTTTCTGTAACCTACTAATCATCCCTCCCCCCTTCTGCTGCCCCATACCCTCGCTTCCTTTCCTACCCTGCAGCACTGTATAGCCCTTGTGGCTTGGCGCTTCTTTTTTATTATAATAATATTAAACCAAGTACATGTATGGGTTTCTGGCTGTCGTCTTGTCATCACTGTCAAGGTTGGGAGACTACTCTCTCCCATCTTCACATCGGCCACACTCGTCTTACTCGCAGGTCTCATGGAGAGGCGCCCTGTTCCACTCTGAGAATTGTCAGGTTCCAGTTTTTCTTGGCCATATTCTGTTGGGCTGCCCACTCTATCAACGAGCACACAGAATTTACCTCTGATGTCATCACCATTCTAATACTCTTACTTTTTCCCTTCTTGCTGATGGACCCTTCTTTAACCTAGACACACTCATCAGCTTTTTGACAGCAACTGATTTACTGCACAAACTTTGATGATGCCTCTAGCACTCCTCACAGCCCCCTTCTACCTCTCCTTTTTGCTACCCCTCTATCCCTGCACTATCCACTGCCCCGCTGCACTCCATAACCTAATCATAATCCCTCCCCCTCTTACTACCCAATACCCCTACACCGTTTCCTGCTCTGCTCTGTTGTGCTGTATAACCCTTGTAGATTTAGCACTTCTTATTTATTATATTATTATTACCTGGATTTAAAGAAGGAATATTATTACCTTGAAATTTGTCACTACCTTAAAAGCCCTGCATATTACTTGATGAAAAACTATCATCAGCCCTAAGTGTACAACTAGTGTTCAGCGGAAGGAAATCATCTCGATTTAATTTCTCTGAGATTTGGACATAAACAGCCTTTTAACACTTCTAGAGCAGCATTTGAAGGTGCATCATTCCTGACTCTCTTGTGAAGACATTACTTCATAACGTTCATCTAAAATTTATTGAAATGGTATGCATGAGTTCACATTTTCCTCTTCCTTGTGCTGCTCCCATACCTTTTTAAGCAGGGCCATGACAGGAATCTAGAATATGTAAGTTTTTATCATTTTTGTTTCCTTGTTAATGGAGTGAGATTGTGAGGCAGACATCTCACCACTGATTGTAATAAAGTTGGTAGAATTACCGACAATATGTAAAGTAAAAGGATACAAGTGCAACTACTGTGACATTTTATTGTGGCAACGTTTCGCTCTCCAGGATCTTTATCAAGCTATTAGCTTGATAAAGCTCCTGGAGAGCGAAACGTTGCCACAATAAAATGTCACATTAGTTGCACTTGTGTCCTTTTACTTTACATCTCACCACTGTCTGCCATGTCCATTTCTCCATCATATTCCAAAATTTCTTCTAAAATTTCGACCAACTCCAGCTGTCGTCTCACCTTCATCCACTGGCATGGAAACACCTAATATACTTGAACAAAAAAAGATGTTTTCCTTATGAGCTCTGGAAACAGACATGCTTCCTGGAGGCTGTATGTGTCCGTAGTGCTTTGTCAGAGCCGAGAGTAACATCACATGGTTGGCAGTAAGAGAGCCTCACAAACGTATCACTCTCGCACTTTAATCTTGAATAAGTCTTCCTAACATTCTTCAAGGCTTTCTTGCGACGTGAAGCAGCTTTACATTCCTGCTGGATAATCTGAAATGAAGTCTTGTCATAGCTCTGCCACAATATAATACTGTAGCCTTTCATCAAGACTGTTGCTGCAGACTTGGATTCTCCTTTACTAAACTGATTAATTCTTCCTATCTTCCGAGAACGCTCTTAGGAAAAGGTTGAAAGGAACACAGCTTAGCTTTCTTAACTGCATTATCTTTCCCACTTGCTGATTGTCTTTCCTCTCCTACACAATCACCACCTTGTCTTCCAATGAAAATTTGAAAGCATCTTTAATGTTGGGTTTGGTGTTTTTAATATCAAAGTTCTTTTCACAAAAATGTTTTTCTCCTTGCAGAAACGATTTCTGCTCTTCAACTTCTTTTCTGTTAATCAAATTTGTTATCACTGACAGTTGTCTGACACAAAATTTGTGGAAACAATTTTGTATATGTGTGATCAGTAGAAAATCAAAGATTTGTATTCTTGCTGAGTGATATGTGCCTGCTGGACTTCCTTCTTTCTTTCATGATGTTTTCCAAGGTGTCTTCCAAAATTCATATCATCATTATCAAGGTCAGCATCAAAATTCTCATCATAATCTTTAAACTTTGTTCCAGCTGCTTTTTTGTAATTTTCTTCATAATGACCAGAGGCTGGAACTCTGGATCAAGAGCTTCTGGGAAAGAACCAGCAATCGTTGCCTGGTACTTATTACGAACAGAGGTGTAAAATAGCCTGCACACCTCGTTGTAATTGAATAAATAGTGGAGCAAGCAGAACTCAATAGCAGTAAACTTGGAGGTCTACCTGGAGGTCAAAAGTATAGGACTTGTATTTCCTTCAGCAAATAAACAAGGTAGTTTTTACAACACGTACACTACTTACAATATGTACAGTGATGTACTTTTATATAAATGTCTTCAATATTGAGTTCTGCCAACTTTGGGAAGCTGTGTTGAATGAGACTCTTACAGCTGCTGAGGTTTGTCAATGAAAGTGTGAAGGTACTATGGACTGGGAGGCAAATGAGAAATGTATAATTATAATTTATACATTTGTTATTTAAATGCATTTATTAAGATATTTGTAGAGTAGGAGAGAGAGAGAAGCAGCAGAAGATGGCAGGTAGGAAGAAACTCATATACCACAAGAATTTAGCCGTCGTTATGTTTTTACTTCGGATTATTCTGCCAATTATATGTTACTACATTCTCCGTCTTGTGTATATTTGTCACTTTTCCTGGTGTAAACTGACACCATTGAAGCAGTGGTGTTAGAGAAAAAATGTTTTATTAACCTAAGAAAGTAAAGTGACTTTGTTGCACTGGGATCTTGAGTCCTTCCCCAGGGTGCGACACAGCAGCTGTCCATTAACTCTTAGTTTCTAACGTTAACAGGTCCTGCTCTACTAACTAGTCAACTACTACATAAAATAGTTAAGGGGTTGGTGATTTCCCATGTTACGCATTCCTAACCCCTGGGTGTCCCGTAGCTCGGTAGCGCACTCAGCTCATACACTAAGGTCCGTGGTTCGATTCCTGGTACAGGTGGAAACAAATTTATCAGTAAAATATGCACCTGGGTGTTAGTCAACCGGTGTGGGTCGCATCCTGGGATAAAATTTACCTAATTTTCCCGAAATGCTCAGCATAACAAGTGGCTTTCTATATAGTAGTATGTCACTGATGCCAGTTATGGTGTGTATACCTTGTACATGTACTCGTTGAAGTAATGATTATTACTTTTTATTATTATAATTATTAAGTAGGACCGGAACGTTGTCATGTGTTTCTTTCTGTGTGCGGGTTATTTGTGTATGTTATGTACTTATAGAAACAGATTTATTATCATTATTAGTGTGTCGTGTTCGTTCTAGGTGTCGTGTTCGTTCTAGGTGTCGTGTTCGTTCTAGGTGGGGTGCATGCAGGGGGTGGGGGAGTGTTGGGGAGAGGAGTATCCTTGCTTTAGGAGTAGGTGAGAAGTTTGCTTATGGGTCAGACAGGGAGCGGTGGGGTCAGGAGGGGTACGGTTTTGTCGTGGGAGGGGAAATGTGTTTGTGTGGAAGACATGGGGTGTGCATGCGAGACGCGGGAGGTGGGGGGCGGGGAGGAGGAATCGCTGAACACTGACCCCTGTTACGGAACACTGACCCCTGTTACGGAACACTGACCCCTGTTACTGAACACTGACCCCTGTTACTGAACACTGACCCCTGTTACTGAACACTGACCCCTGTTACTGAACACTGACCCCTGTTACTGAACACTGACACCTGTTACTGAACACTGACCCCTGTTACTGAACACTGACCCCTGTTACGGAACACTGACCCCTGTTACGGAATACTGACCCCTGTTACTGAACATTGACACCTGTTACTGAACACTGACCCCTGTTACTGAACACTGACCCCTGTTACTGAACACTGACCCCTGTTACTGAACACTGACCCCTGTTACTGAACACTGACACCTGTTACTGAACACTGACACCTGTTACTGAACACTGACCCCTGTTACTGAACACTGACCCCTGTTACTGAACACTGACCCCTGTTACTGAACACTGACCCCTGTTACTGAACACTGACACCTGTTACTGAACACTGACCCCTGTTACTGAACACTGACCCCTGTTACTGAACACTGACCCCTGTTACGGAATACTGACCCCTGTTACTGAACACTGACACCTGTTACTGAACACTGACCCCTGTTACTGAACACTGACCCCTGTTACTGAACACTGACCCCTGTTACTGAACACTGACCCCTGTTACTGAACACTGACCCCTGTTACTGAACACTGACCCCTGTTACTGAACACTGACCCCTGTTACTGAACACTGACCCCTGTTACTGAACACTGACCCCTGTTACTGAACACTGACCCCTGTTACTGAACACTGACCCCTGTTACTGAACACTGACCCCTGTTACTGAACACTGACACCTGTTACTGAACACTGACCCCTGTTACTGAACACTGACACCTGTTACTGAACACTGACACCTGTTACTGAACACTGACCCCTGTTACTGAACACTGACCCCTGTTACTGAACACTGACCCCTGTTACTGAACACTGACCCCTGTTACTGAACACTGACCCCTGTTACTGAACACTGACACCTGTTACTGAACACTGACCCCTGTTACTGAACACTGACACCTGTTACTGAACACTGACCCCTGTTACTGAACACTGACCCCTGTTACGGAACACTGACCCCTGTTACTGAACACTGACCCCTGTTACTGAACACTGACCCCTGTTACGGAACACTGACCCCTGTTACGGAACACTGACCCCTGTTACTGAACACTGACCCCTGTTACGGAACACTGACCCCTGTTACGGAACACTGACACCTGTTACTGAACACTGACCCCTGTTACTGAACACTGACCCCTGTTACTGAACACTGACCCCTGTTACTGAACACTGACCCCTGTTACTGAACACTGACCCCTGTTACTGAACACTGACTGACCCCTGTTACTGAACACTGACCCCTGTTACTGAACACTGACCCCTGTTACTGAACACTGACCCCTGTTACTGAACACTGACACCTGTTACTGAACACTGACCCCTGTTACTGAACACTGACCCCTGTTACTGAACACTGACCCCTGTTACTGAACACTGACCCCTGTTACTGAACACTGACCCCTGTTACTGAACACTGACCCCTGTTACTGAACACTGACCCCTGTTACGGAACACTGACCCCTGTTACTGAACACTGACCCCTGTTACTGAACACTGACCCCTGTTACTGAACACTGACACCTGTTACTGAACACTGACACCTGTTACTGAACACTGACCCCTGTTACGGAACACTGACCCCTGTTACTGAACACTGACCCCTGTTACTGAACACTGACCCCTGTTACTGAACACTGACCTCTATTACTAACCAGTATTAGCTAGTAAATATTTCTCGGTAATTGCAAAGAATGAAAAATATTAACGAATATTAAAGAAATTATTTTTTGGTAATATTTGTTAGGCTAGTAGACAATTTTCTCTGGAATCATTCGTGGGAAGATGTGTGTTCCCTTAGTGACTATCAGACTGTCTGGGGCCTCTGGAAAAATGTCTGATTGATGCGAGTGGTTTCTGATGGGGTTGATTGGGCCGTGGGAAAAATTGCGAGTTTATGTGAGAGTAGAATTTGTGAGATTTGACTTGGCGAATATTGTGAGTTTGATAGAAGTAATTTTTGTAACAGTTGGGCTTTCTAAGGCTCGTTTTCAAAAATAAATTTTATTTATTTCTACAAGGATATGTACGAGGTATACAAGCCTAGATGACATCAATGACATACTATATTGAAAGCCGTTTCCTTTGGAGAGCATTTCTGGCAAATTAGGTCAGTTTTGTCCCAGGATGCGACCCACACCAGTTGACTAACATCCAGGTGCCTGTTTTACTGATGGGTGAATATGGACAGCAGGTGTCTTAAGGAAACACGTCCTAATATTTCCAGCCGTACCGGGGATCGACCCCCCGGACCTCAGTGTGAGCCGAGTGTCTTAGCAATCAAGCTACGGGAGTGTGTTGCTCGTTTAAATGTATATTGTTTGGGGGTAATGGATCATATGAGGATGGTAAAAGTTGAGAGACGAAACGTAATAATGTAGAGTCAAGATTCGCGCAAGACCCGCAAGTTACTCCTCCTGGGAGTTGACCACCTTGTGACGGGTCCTGGGAGTTTACCACCTTGTGACGCGTCCTGGGAGTTTACCACCTTGTGACGGGTCCTGGGAGTTTACCACCTTGCGACGGGTCCTGGGAGTTTACCACCTTGTGACGGGTCCTGGGAGTTTACCACCTTGTGACGGGTCCTGGGAGTTTACCACCTTGTGACGAGTCCTGGGAGTTGACCACCTTGTGACGGGTCCTGGGAGTTTACCACCTTGTGACGGGTCCTGGGAGTTTACCACCTTGTGACGCGTCCTGGGAGTTTACCACCTTGTGACGGGTCCTGGGAGTTTTCCACCTTGTGACGCGTCCTGGGAGTTGACCACCTTGTGACGGGTCCTGGGAGTTTACCACCTTGTGACGCGTCCTGGGAGTTGACCACCTTGTGACGGGTCCTGGGAGTTTTCCACCTTGTGACGGGTCCTGGGAGTTTTCCACCTTGTGACGGGTCCTGGGAGTTGACCACCTTGTGACGGGTCCTGGGAGTTTACCACCTTGTGACGGGTCCTGGGAGTTTACCACCTTGTGACGCGTCCTGGGAGTTTACCACCTTGTGACGCGTCCTGGGAGTTTACCACCTTGTGACGGGTCCTGGGAGTTTTCCACCTTGTGACGGGTCCTGGGAGTTTACCACCTTGTGACGCGTCCTGGGAGTTTACCACCTTGTGACGCGTCCTGGGAGTTTACCACCTTGTGACGCGTCCTGGGAGTTGACCACCTTGTGACGGGTCCTGGGAGTTGACCACCTTGTGACGCATCCTGGGAGTTGACCACCTTGTGACGCATCCTGGGAGTTTACCACCTTGTGACGCGTCCTGGGAGTTTACCACCTTATGACGCATCCTGGGAGTTTACCACCTTGTGACGGGTCCTGGGAGTTTACCACCTTGTGACGCGTCCTGGGAGTTTACCACCTTGTGACGGGTCCTGGGAGTTTACCACCTTGTGACGCGTCCTGGGAGTTTACCACCTTGTGACGGGTCCTGGGAGTTTACCACCTTGCGACGGGTCCTGGGAGTTTACCACCTTGTGACGGGTCCTGGGAGTTTACCACCTTGTGACGCGTCCTGGGAGTTTACCACCTTGTGAAGGGTCCTGGGAGTTTACCACCTTGCGACGGGTCCTGGGAGTTTACCACCTTGTGACGGGTCCTGGGAGTTTACCACCTTGTGACGGGTCCTGGGAGTTGACCACCTTGTGACGGGTCCTGGGAGTTGACCACCTTGTGACGGGTCCTGGGAGTTTACCACCTTGTGACGGGTCCTGGGAGTTTACCACCTTGTGACGCGTCCTGGGAGTTTACCACCTTGTGACGGGTCCTGGGAGTTTTCCACCTTGTGACGCGTCCTGGGAGTTGACCAGCTTGTGACGGGTCCTGGGAGTTTACCACCTTGTGACGCGTCCTGGGAGTTGACCACCTTGTGACGGGTCCTGGGAGTTTTCCACCTTGTGACGGGTCCTGGGAGTTGACCACCTTGTGACGGGTCCTGGGAGTTTACCACCTTGTGACGCGTCCTGGGAGTTGACCACCTTGTGACGGGTCCTGGGAGTTTTCCACCTTGTGACGGGTCCTGGGAGTTTTCCACCTTGTGACGGGTCCTGGGAGTTGACCACCTTGTGACGGGTCCTGGGAGTTTACCACCTTGTGACGGGTCCTGGGAGTTTACCACCTTGTGACGCGTCCTGGGAGTTTACCACCTTGTGACGGGTCCTGGGAGTTTACCACCTTGTGACGGGTCCTGGGAGTTTACCACCTTGTGACGGGTCCTGGGAGTTTACCACCTTGTGACGCGTCCTGGGAGTTTACCACCTTGTGACGCGTCCTGGGAGTTTACCACCTTGTGACGCGTCCTGGGAGTTGACCACCTTGTGACGGGTCCTGGGAGTTGACCACCTTGTGACGCATCCTGGGAGTTGACCACCTTGTGACGCATCCTGGGAGTTTACCACCTTGTGACGCGTCCTGGGAGTTTACCACCTTATGACGCATCCTGGGAGTTTACCACCTTGTGACGGGTCCTGGGAGTTTACCACCTTGTGACGCGTCCTGGGAGTTTACCACCTTGTGACGGGTCCTGGGAGTTTACCACCTTGTGACGGGTCCTGGGAGTTTACCACCTTGTGACGGGTCCTGGGAGTTTACCACCTTGTGACGCGTCCTGGGAGTTTACCACCTTGTGACGGGTCCTGGGAGTTTACCACCTTGTGACGGGTCCTGGGAGTTTACCACCTTGTGACGGGTCCTGGGAGTTTACCACCTTGTGACGGGTCCTGGGAGTTTACCACCTTGTGACGGGTCCTGGGAGTTTACCACCTTGTGACGGGTCCTGGGAGTTTACCACCTTGTGACGGGTCCTGGGAGTTTACCACCTTGTGACGGGTCCTGGGAGTTTACCACCTTGTGACACGTCCTGGGAGTTTACCACCTTGTGACGCGTCCTGGGAGTTTACCACCTTGTGACGGGTCCTGGGAGTTTACCACCTTGTGACGCGTCCTGGGAGTTTACCACCTTGTGACGCGTCCTGGGAGTTTACCACCTTGTGACGCGTCCTGGGAGTTGACCACCTTGTGACGGGTCCTGGGGTTGACCACCTTGTGACGCATCCTGGGAGTTGACCACCTTGTGACGCATCCTGGGAGTTTACCACCTTGTGACGCGTCCTGGGAGTTTACCACCTTATGACGCATCCTGGGAGTTTACCACCTTGTGACGGGTCCTGGGAGTTTACCACCTTGTGACGCGTCCTGGGAGTTTACCACCTTGTGACGGGTCCTGGGAGTTTACCACCTTGTGACGGGTCCTGGGAGTTTACCACCTTGTGACGCGTCCTGGGAGTTTACCACCTTGTGACGCGTCCTGGGAGTTTACCACCTTGTGACGGGTCCTGGGAGTTTACCACCTTGTGACGGGTCCTGGGAGTTTACCACCTTGTGACGGGTCCTGGGAGTTTACCACCTTGTGACGGGTCCTGGGAGTTTACCACCTTGTGACGGGTCCTGGGAGTTTACCACCTTGTGACGGGTCCTGGGAGTTTACCACCTTGTGACGGGTCCTGGGAGTTTACCACCTTATGACGCATCCTGGGAGTTTACCACCTTGTGACGGGTCCTGGGAGTTTACCACCTTGTGACGCGTCCTGGGAGTTTACCACCTTGTGACGGGTCCTGGGAGTTTACCACCTTGTGACGCGTCCTGGGAGTTTACCACCTTGTGACGGGTCCTGGGAGTTTACCACCTTGTGACGGGTCCTGGGAGTTTACCACCTTGTGACGCGTCCTGGGAGTTTACCACCTTGTGACGCGTCCTGGGAGTTTACCACCTTGTGACGGGTCCTGGGAGTTTACCACCTTGTGACGGGTCCTGGGAGTTTACCACCTTGTGACGGGTCCTGGGAGTTTACCACCTTGTGACGCATCCTGGGAGTTTACCACCTTGTGACGCGTCCTGGGAGTTTACCACCTTGTGACGGGTCCTGGGAGTTTACCACCTTGTGACACGTCCTGGGAGTTTACCACCTTGTGACGCGTCCTGGGAGTTTACCACCTTGTGACGGGTCCTGGGAGTTTACCACCTTGTGACGCGTCCTGGGAGTTTACCACCTTGTGACGGGTCCTGGGAGTTTTCCACCTTGTGACGCATCCTGGGAGTTTACCACCTTGTGACGGGTCCTGGGAGTTTACCAACTTGTGACGCATCCTGGGAGTTTACCACCTTGTGACGCGTCCTGGGAGTTTACCACCTTGTGACGGGTCCTGGGAGTTTTCCACCTTGTGACGCATCCTGGGAGTTTACCACCTTGTGACGGGTCCTGGGAGTTTACCACCTTGTGACGCGTCCTGGGAGTTTACCACCTTGTGACGCGTCCTGGGAGTTTACCACCTTGTGACGCGTCCTGGGAGTTTACCACCTTGTGACGCGTCCTGGGAGTTTACCACCTTGTGACGCGTTCTGGGAGTTTACCACCTTGTGACGGGTCCTGGGAGTTTACCACCTTGTGACGCGTCCTGGGAGTTTACCACCTTGTGACGGGTCCTGGGAGTTTACCACCTTGTGACGGGTCCTGGGAGTTTACCACCTTGTGACGCGTCCTGGGAGTTTACCACCTTGTGACGCGTCCTGGAAGTTTACCACCTTGTGACGGGTCCTGGGAGTTTACCACCTTGTGACGGGTCCTGGGAGTTTACCACCTTGTGGGAGTTTACCACCGGGTCCTGGGAGTTTACCACCTTGTGACGGGTCCTGGGAGTTTACCACCTTGTGACGGGTCCTGGGAGTTTACCACCTTGTGACGCGTCCTGGGGTACCACCTTGTGTCCTGGAGTTTACCACCTTGTGACGGGTCCTGGGAGTTTACCACCTTGTGACTGGGGGTGACGCGTCCTGGGAGTTTACCACCTGGAGTTTACCACCCGTTTACCACCTGACGGGTCCTGGGAGTTTACCACCTTGTGACCTGGGAGTTTACCACCCGGTTTACCACCTTGTGACGGGTCCTGGGAGTTTACCACCTTGTGACGGGTCCTGGGAGTTTACCACCTTGTGACGGGTCCTGGGATTCTACTGGAGTTTCCGCTGATACCTGGTCCTCGGTCAAGGTGCCCCGTGAAGATGATCTGATGGAATCTATGCATCTGTCAGACAGATGCCTTGGTATCTGCAATCTAAAACAGTTGCTAGTACGGACACTCAAACACACACACACACACACACACACACACACACACACACACACACACACACACACACACACACACACACACACACACACACACACACACACACACACTAGGTCCTCTCCCTCTCTGCTTCCTGAGCTTTGTCATACCTCTTCTTAAAACTATGTATGGTTCCTGCCTCCACTACTTCACTTACTAGGCTATTCCACTTCCTGACGACTCTGACTGAAGAAATACTTCCTAACGTCCCTGTGACTCGTCTGAGTCTTCAGCTTCAAGTTGTGACCCCTTGTTTCTGTGTCCCCTCTCTGGAACACCCTATCTCTGTCCACCTTGTCTATTCCCCGCAGTATCTTGTATGTTGTTATCATGTCTCCCCTGACCCTTCTGTCCTCCAGGGAAATCGGACTGACGACACTGGAGAACAGAAGGATCAGGGGAGACATGATAACGACATACAAGATACTGCGGGGAACAGACAAGGTGGACAGAGATAGGATGTTCCAGAGATGGGACACAGCAACAAGGTGTCACAGTTGGAAGTTGAAGACACAGATGAATCACAGGGATGTTAGGAAGTATTTCTTCAGTCACAGAGTTGTCAGGAAGTGGAATAGTCTGGGTAGTGATGTAGTGGAGGCAGGATCCATACATAGCTTTAACGAGAGGTATGATAAAGCTCACGGGGCGGGAAGTGTGACCGGGTAGCGGCCAGTTGAAGAGGAGGGGCCAAGAGCTGTGAATAGGCCCCCGCAACCACAACTAGGTGAGTACACATACGCGCGCGCGCGCGCGCACACACACACACACACACACACACACACACACACACACACACACACACACACACACACACACACATTTAAGAAAGGAAACAGAAACGAGGCACTAAACTACAGACCTGTGTCTCTGACATGTATTGTGTGCAAAGTCATGGAGAAGATTATCAGGAGGAGAGTGGTCGAACACCTGGAAAGGAACAAGATTATAAATGAAAACCAGCATGGGTTCATGGAAGGCAAATCTTGTATCACAAACCTCCTGGAGTTTTATGACAAGGTAACAGAAGTAAGACACGAGAGAGAGGGTTGGGTAGATTGCGTTTTCCTAGACTGCAGGAAGGCCTTTGACACAGTTCCCCACAAGAGATTAGTGCAGAAGCTGGAGGATCAGGCACACATAAAAGGAAGGGCACTGCAATGGATAAGGGAATACCTGACAGGGAGGCAGCAACGAGTCATGGTACGTGAAGAGGTATCACAGTGGGCGCCTGTTACGAGCGGGGTCCCACAGGGGTCAGTTCTAGGACCAGTGCTATTTTTGATATATGTGAACGACATGATGGAAGGAATAGACTCTGAAGTGTCCCTGTTCGCAGATGACGTGAAGTTGATGAGAAGAATTAAATCGGACGAGGATGAGGCAGGACTGCAAAGAGACCTGGAGAGGCTGGACATGTGGTCCAGTAACTGGCTCCTCGAATTCAATCCAGCCAAATGCAAAGTCATGAAGATTGGGGAGGGGCAAAGAAGACCGCAGACAGAATATAGGCTAGGTGGACAAAGACTACAGACCTCACTCAGGGAGAAAGACCTTGGGGTGACCATAACACCGAGTACATCACCGGAGGCACACATCAACCAAATAACCGCTGCAGCATACGGGCGCCTGGCAAACCTGAGAATAGCGTTCCGATACCTCAATAAGGAATCGTTCAAGACACTGTACACTGTGTATGTTAGGCCCATACTGGAGTATGCAGCACCAGTCTGGAACCCACACCTGGTCAAGCACGTCAAGAAGTTAGAGAAAGTACAAAGGTTTGCAACAAGGCTAGTCCCAGAGCTCAAGGGAATGTCGTACGAGGAAAGGTTAAGGGAAATCGGACTGACGACACTGGAGGACAGAAGGGTCAGGGGAGACATGATAACGACATACAAGATACTGCGGGGAATAGACAAGGTGGACAGAGATAGGATGTTCCAGAGAGGGGACACAGGGACAAGGGGTCACAACTGGAAGCTGAAGACTCAGACGAGTCACAGGGACGTTAGGAAGTATTTCTTCAGTCATAGAGTTGTCAGCAAGTGGAATAGCCTAGCAAGTGAAGTAGTGGAGGCAGGAACCATACATAGTTTTAAGAAGAGGTATGACAAAGCTCAGGAGGCAGAGAGAGAGAGGATCCAGTAGCGATCAGTGAAGAGGCGGGGCCAGGAGCTGAGTCTCGACCCCTGCAACCACAATTAGGTGAGTACAATTAGGTGAGTACACACACACACACACACACACACACACACACATATATACACACATATATACACACATATATACACATACACACACACACACATATACACACACACATATATACACACATTCACACACACAATTATATATATATATATATATATATATATATATATATATATATATATATATATATATATATATATATATATATATATATATATATATATATATATATATATACACACACACATATATATACACACACATATACACATACACATACACACATGTCAGCATAGTTGCTGATCCCTGTATTCCCAGTATTATATAGCATAGCATATTAGCATCATCCATGTGCTTTAGACACGAGATCCCTTGTAGGCCTGTGGCTTTGTGTGATGTCACGGGATGCACATGAGGAAGCCCATTCCTCTGTCCCGGCCTCACTCGGCGGCAGACACTCCAGGCGTAGACAGGCAAGGCAGCTGGGGCTCCATCCCTCATCTCAGTCTGACAATACATTTACCATCCTACAAGTGTGTCTACTTTCAACCTACGATATCTCCATTCATGAGTATTATTATATCTCCTGTGTGTATGGTTTCTCATATGTACTGAGTGAAGTGATACTCCACATTATGCATTGTATGGTGTAGACAAGCGTTTACCCTATGAGTTGTTATATTCTACTCCGAAACCTAATTACAACCCTGATGATTTCGTAGCAACTCGTACCAGCTTAGCTCAGTGTTTTTAGAAGAATCCGTGAAACACTTCATAAATCAACAGCAGAATTTACAAGAGTCGCAAACACTCGAGCAAAGCCATCTAAAATCAAAGTAGGTTCGAGAGTTATGCTGATTAACTTTAACAAAACGTCTGCAATGCCAAAGCTTGATCAAAAGTTTGTCGGACCTTATCGAGTAGTTGAACATGTCACTGGAAATAAGTATAAGGTTAGAGAAATTAGTACTGGCAAATACAAAGAATCGCATTTAGATCATATGAAATTAGTATGCGATGTTGAGGATATTGCTACCCAGACTAATGTGACAGATTCTGACAATCCTCCTGATCCTGTACTCTCTACCTCAGATACTCAGTCAGATACTCAACCTGAATGTCGTTACTCCTTGCGTACCCGACAAGTAATGAGAAACCCGCAAGTATCTTTTGTAGATATTCCTTCAGATCTCTCTCAGTCAAGGCATGTGTTAGCCATTGCAGAGGAATTCGATCCTCCCAGAGATGATAACCATTCTGCATATGTAAACCTAACCCTCGCAGAATTGGGTTTAAATGTACATAGTCTGTATAATTAGATGTCCGAGATGAATGAAATTAATAACTGTGTTTTGTTATTAGCTGATCAGTTTGTCAGAAATTTTCGTGTTCACGTTCCCTCCGTATTCTGAGAATTAACAGTCTAGATTTGAGTGCACCGAATCTGCCTTTCTGTTAAACACTTCTTTGTATATAATTATTCTTCCTCAGAATCCGTAGAGTGCATGAATATAGATCGATCGATCAATTCCATCCATATTGTATAATGATTTGTTCTTATAGTTTGTAATGATTACGTTAACACCCATTATGTCAAAATCATGTTGTACCATCCATTAGTTCTAAGTTATATATGAATTTGTTATTGTATAGAATCAGTCCAGATCCGCCTGCCTGTTCAGCCTATAGTATAGTAGTGTATGTCGGGACGACATACGTAACATGACCGAGCTGTCAGCATAGTTGCTGATCCCTGTATTCCCAGTATTATATAGCATAGCATATTAGCATCATCCATGTGCTTTAGACACGAGATCCCTTGTAGGCCTGTGGCTTTGTGTGACGTCACGGGATGCATACGAGGAAGCCCATTCCTCTGTCCCGGCCTCACTCGGCGGCAGACACTCCAGGCGTAGACAGGCAAGGCAGCTGGGGCTCCATCCCTCATCTCAGTCTGACAATACATTTACCATCCTACAAGTGTGTCTACTTTCAACCTACGATATCTCCATTCAAGAACCCTTTACGATACACACACATATATATACACACACACACACACACGTATATATATATATATATATATATATATATATATATATATATATATATATATATATGTATATATATATATATATATATATATGTATATATATATATACACACACACACACACACACATACAGACAGAGTATAGGCTAGGTGGACAAAGACTACAGACCTCACTCAGGGAGAAAGACCTTGGGGTGACCATAACACCGAGCACATCACCGGAGGCACACATCAACCAAATAACTGCTGCAGCATACGGGCGCCTGGCAAACCTGAGAATAGCGTTCCGATACCTTGATAAGGAATCGTTCAAGACACTACACTGTGTATGTTAGGCCCATACTGGAGTATGCAGCACCAGTCTGGAACCCACACCTGGTCAAGCACGTCAAGAAGTTAGAGAAAGTACAAAGGTTTGCAACAAGGCTAGTCCCAGAGCTCAGGGGAATGTCGTACGAGAAAAGGTTGAGGGAAATCGGACTGACGGCACTGGAGGACAGAAGGGTCAGGGGAGACATGATAACGACATACAAGATACTGCGGGGAATAGACAAGGTGGACAGAGATAGGATGTTCCAGAGAGGGGACACAGAAACAAGGAGTCACAACTGGAAGCTGAAGACTCAGACGAGTCACAGGGACGTTAGGAAGTATTTCTTCAGTCATAGAGTCGTCAGGAAGTGGAATAGCCAAGCAAGTGAAGTAGTGGAGGCAGGAACCATACATAGTTTTCAGAAGAGGTATGACAAAGCTCAGGAAGCAGAGAGGGAGAGGACCTAGTAGCGATCAGTGAAGAGGCGGGGCCAGGAGCTGAGTCTCGACCCCTGCAACCACAATTAGGTGAGTACAATTAGGTGAGTACACACACGCAGCATATGGGCGCCTAGCAACCCTCAGTACAGCATTCCGACATCTTAATAAGGAATCGTTCAGGACCCTGTACACCGTATACGTTAGGCCCATACTGGAGTATGCGGCACCAGTTTGGAACCCACACCTTGCCAAGCACGTAAAGAAACTAGAGAAAGTGCAAAGGTTTGCAACAAGACTAGTCCCAGAGCTAAGAGATATGTCCTACGAGGAGAGGTTAAGGGAAATCAACCTGACGACACTGGAGGACAGGAGAGATAGGGGGGACATGATAACGACATACAAAATACTGAGAGGAATTGACAAGGTGGACAAAGACAGGATGTTCCAGAGACTGGACACAGTAACAAGGGGACACAGTTGGAAGTTGAAGACACAGATGAATCACAGGAATGTTAGGAAGTATTTCTTCAGCCACAGAGTAGTCAGGAAGTGGAATAGTTCGGGAAGCGATGTAGTGGAGGCAGGATCCATACATAGCTTTAAGCAGAGGTATGACAAAGCTCACGGTTCAGGGAGAGTGGCCTAGTAGCAACCAGTGAAGAGGCGGGGCCAGGAGCTTGGAATCAACCCCTGCAACCTCAACTAGGTGAGTACACACACACACACACACACACACACACACACACACACACACACACACACACATACAGAGAACACATACATGAGAAGAATCAAATCGGATGAGGATCAGGCAGGACTACAAAGAGACCTGGACAGGCCACAAGCCTGGTCCAGTAACTGGCTTCTTGAGTTTAACCCTGCCAAATGCAAAGTCATGAAGATTAGGGAAGGGCAAAGAAGACCGCAGACACAATATAGTTTAGACGGCC
>NC_091330.1:12272788-12305288 GCF_038502225.1 Cherax quadricarinatus
GCTAGGCAGGGAAGGAGGGCATTGATAGTGCCAGGCAGGGAAGGAGGGCTGGGGGGAGTGCCAGGCAGGGAAGGAGGGCATTGATAGTGCCAGGCAGGGAAGGAGGGCTGGGGGAGTGCCAGACAGGGAAGGAGGGCTGGAGGGAGTGCCAGGTAGGGAAGGAGGGCTAGAGGGAGTGCCAGGTAGGGAAAGAGGGCTGGGGAGTGCCAGGCAGGGAAGGAAGGCTGGAAAGAGTGCCAGGCAGGGAAGGAAGGCTGGAAAGAGTGCCAGGCAGGGAAGGAGGGCTGGGAAGAGTGCCAGGCAGGAAAGGAGGGCTTGAGAGAGTGCCAGACAGGGAAGGAGGGCTTGGAAGAGTGCCAGGCAAGAAAGGAGGGGTGAAAAGAGTGCCAGGCAGGGAAGGAGGGCTGCGGGAGTGCCAGGCAGGGAAGGAGGCCTGGGGGAGTGCCAGACAGGGAAGGAGGGCTGAAGGGAGTGCCAGGTAGAGAAGGAGGGCTGGAGGGAGTGCCAGGTAGGGAAGGAGGGCTGGAGGGAGTGCCAGGTAGGGAAGGAGGGCTGGGTGAGTGTCAGGCAGGGAAGGAGGGTTGGGGAGTGCCAGGCAGGGAAGGCGGGCTGGGGAGAGTGCCAGGCAGGGAAGGAGGGCTGGGGAAAGTGCTAGTCAGAGAAGGAGGGCTGGGGAGTGTGCCAGGCAGGGGAAGAGGCCTGGGGAGTGCCAGAAAGGAGAGAAGAGCTGGGGAGAGTGCCAGGCAGAGGGAGGGTTGGGGAAAGTGCCAGGCAAGGAAGGAGGGCTGGGGAGAGTGCCAGGAAGGGAAGGAGGACTGAGAAGAGTGCCAGGCAGGGAAGGAGGGCTAGGAAGAGTGCCAGGCAGAAAAGGAGGGCTGGGAAGAGTGCCAGGCAGGGAAGGAGGGCTGGGGGAGTGCCAGGTAGGGAAAGAGGGCTGGGAAGTGCCAGGCAGGGAAGGAAGGTTGGGGGAGTGCCAGGCAGGGAAGGAGAGCTGGGGGGAGTGCGAGGCAGGTAAGGCGGACTGGGGAGAGTGCCAGTCAGGGAAGGATGGCTGGGGAGTGTACCAGGCAGGGAAAGAGGCCTGGGTAGTGCCAGGCAAGGAAGGAGGGCTGGGGAGAGTGCCAGGCATGGGGGAGGGTTGGGGAAAGTGCCAGGTAAGAAAGGAGAGCTGGGGAGAGTGCCAGGAAGGGGAAAAGAGCTGGGGAGAGTGCCAGGAAGGAGAAAAGAGCTGGGGGGAGTGCCAGGAAGGGGAGAAAGGCTGGGGACTGCCAGGAAGGGGAGAAAGGCTGTGGAGAGTGCCAGGCAGGGGAGAAAGGCTGGGGAGAGTGCCAGGCAGGAGAGAAAGGCTGGGGAGAGTGCCAGGCAGGGGAGAAAGGCTGGGGAGAGTGCCAGGCAGGGGAGAAAGGCTGGGGAGAGTGCCAGGCAGGGAAGGAAGGCTGGGGGAGTGCAAGGCAGGGAAGGAGGGCTGGAAGGAGTACCAGGCAGGGAAGGAGCGCTGGGAAGAGTGCCAGGCAGGAAATGAGGGCTTGAGAGAGTGCCAGACAGGGAAAAAGAGCTGGGAAGAGTGCCAGGCAAGGAACGAGGGGTGAAAAGAGTGCCAGGCAGGGAAGGAGGGCTGGGGGAGTGCCAGGCAGGGAAGGAGGGCAGTGGGAGTGCCAGGCAGGGAAGGAGGGATGGGGGGAGTGCCAGGTAGGGAAGGAGGGCTAGAGGGAGTGCCAGGTAGGGAAAGAGGGCTGGGGAGTGCCAGGCAGGGAAGGAAGGCTGGAAAGAGTGCCAGGCAGGGAAGGAGGGCTGGGAAGAGTGCCAGGCAGGAAAAGAGGGCTGGAAAGAGTGCCAGACAGGGAAAGAGGGCTGGGTAGAGTGCCAGGCAAGGAAGGAGGGGTAAAAAGAGTGCCAGGCAGGGAAGGAGGGTTGGGGGAGTGCCAGGCAGGGAAGGAGGGCAGTGAGAGTGCCAGGCAGGAAAGGAGGGCTGGGGGAGTGCCAGGTAGGGAAGGAAGGCTGATGGGAGTGCCAGGTAGGGAAAGAGGGCTGGGGAGTGCCAGGCAGGGAAGGAGGGCTGGGTGAGTGCCAGGCAGGGAAGGAGGGTTGGGGGAGTGCCAGACAGGGAAGGAGGGCTGGGGGAGTGCCAGGCAGGTAAGGCGGGCTGGGGAGTGCCAGCCAGGGAACGATGGCTGGGGGAGTGCCAGGCAGGGAAGGAGGGCTAGGGAGAGTGCCAGGCAGGTGGGAGGGTTGGGGAAAGTGCCAGGTAAAAAAGGAGGGCTGGGGAGTGTGCCAGAAAGAAGAATAGGGCTGGGGAGAGTGCCAGGAATGGGAGAAGGGCTGGGAAGAGTGCCAGGAAGGGGAGAAAGGCTGGGGGGAGTGCCAGGAAGGGGAGAAAGCTGGGGAGAGTGCCAGGAAGGAGAGAAGGGCTGGGGAGAGTGCCAGACAGTGACACACGACACTCACACTATATATACATCTTTCCGCTGCTGTGCTAAGTATTCAATTTTTTATAAAGTCGACGTTTTTAATCAGTTCTCCCAATGGTGGGAGGATGATGGTGGGAGGATGATGGTGGGAGGATGATGGTGGGAGGATGATGGTGGGAGGATGATGGTGGGAGGATGATGGTGGGAGGATGATGGTGGGAGGATGATGGTGGGAGGATGATGGTGGGAGGATGATGATGGTGGGAGGATGATGGTGGGAGGATGATGGTGGGAGGATGATGATGGTGGGAGGATGATGGTGGGAGGATGATGGTGGGAGGATGGTGGGAGGATGATGGTGGGAGGATGATGGTGGGAGGATGATGGTGGGAGGATGATGGTGGGAGGATGATGGTGGGAGGATGATGGTGGGAGGATGATGGTGGGAGGATGATGGTGGGAGGATGATGGTGGGAGGAGGATGGTGGGAGGAGGATGGTGGGAGGAGGATGGTGGGAGGATGATGGTGGGAGGATGAGGGTGGGAGTATGTTGGTGGGAGGATGATGGTGGGAGGATGATGGTGGGAGGATGATGGTGGGAGGAGGATGGTGGGAGGATGATGGTGGGAGGATGATGATGGTGGGAGGATGATGATGGTGGGAGGATGATGATGGTGGGAGGATGATGGTGGGAGGATGATGGTGGGAGGATGATGGTGGGAGGATGATGGTGGGAGGATGATGGTGGGAGGAGGATGGTGGGAGGATGATGGTGGGAGGATGATGGTGGGAGTATGATGGTGTTGGTGGGTGGATTATGTTGTGAGGTTGATGGTGGGAGGATGATGGTGGGAGGATGATGGTGGGAGGATGATGGTGGGAGGATGATGGTGGGAGGATGATGGTGGGAGGATGATGGTGGGAGGATGATGGTGGGAGGATGATGGTGGGAGGATGATGGTGGGAGGAGGATGGTGGGAGGATGATGGTGGGGGGAGGATGGTGGGAGGATGATGGTGGGAGGATGATGGTGGGAGGATGATGGTGGGAGGATGTTGGTGGGAGGATGTTGGTGGGAGGATGATGGTGGGAGGATGATGGTGGGAGGATGATGAGGGAGGGAGGATGATGGTGGGAGGATGTTGGTGGGAGGATGATGGTGGGAGGATGTTGGTGGGAGGATGATGGTGGGAGGATGTTGGTGGGAGGATGATGGTGGGAGGATGATGGTGGGAGGATGATGGTGGGAGGATGATGGTGGGAGGATGATGGTGGGAGGATGATGGTGGGAGGATGAGGGTGGGATGATGATGGTGGGAGGATGATGATGGTGGGAGGATGATGATGGTGGGAGGATGATGGTGGGAGGAAGATGGTGGGAGGATGATGGTGGGAGGATGATGGTGGGAGGATGATGGTGGGAGGTTGATGGTGGGAGGAGGATGGTGGGAGGAGGATGGTGGGAGGATGATGGTGGGAGGATGATGGTGGGAGGATGATGGTGGGAGGATGATGGTGGGAGGAGGATGGTGGGAGGAGGATGGTGGGAGGAGGATGGTGGGAGGATGATGATGGTGGGAGGATGATGGTGGGAGGATGATGATGGTGGGAGGATGATGGTGGGAGGATGATGGTGGGAGTATGTTGGTGGGAGTATGTTGGTGGGAGGATGATGGTGGGAGGATGATGGAGGATGATGGTGGGAGGATGATGGTGGGAGGATGATGATGGTGGGAGGATGATGGTGGGAGGATGATGGTGGGAGGATGATGATGGTGGGAGGATGATGGTGGGAGGATGATGGTGGGAGGATGATGGTGGGAGGATGATGGTGGGAGGAGGATGGTGGGAGGATGATGGTGGGAGGATGATGGTGGGAGTATGTTGGTGGGAGGATGATGGTGGGAGGATGATGGTGGGAGGATGGTGGTGGGAGGATGATGGTGGGAGGATGATGGTGGGAGGAGGATGGTGGGAGGATGATGGTGGGAGGATGATGGTGGGAGGATGATGGTGGGAGGATGATGGTGGGAGGATGATGGTGGGAGGATGATGATGGTGGGAGGATGATGGTGGGAGGATGATGGTGGGAGGATGATGGTGGGAGGAGGATGGTGGGAGGATGATGGTGGGAGGATGATGGTGGGAGGATGATGATGGTGGGAGGATGATGGTGGGAGGATGATGGTGGGAGGATGATGATGGTGGGAGGATGATGGTGGGAGGATGATGGTGGGAGGATGATGGTGGGAGGATGATGGTGGGAGGATGATGGTGGGAGGAGGATGGTGGGAGGATGATGGTGGGAGATGATGGTGATGGTGGGTGGATGCTGGTGGGAGGATGCTGGTGGGAGGATGATGGTGGGAGGATGATGGTGGGAGGAGGATGGTGGGAGGATGATGGTGGGAGGATGATGGTGGGAGGATGATGGTGGGAGGATGATGGTGGGAGGAGGATGGTGGGAGGATGATGGTGGGAGGATGAGGGTGGGAGGATGTTGGTGGGAGGATGATGGTGGGAGGATGATGGTGGGAGGATGATGGTGGGAGGATGATGGTGGGAGGATGATGGTGGGAGGATGATGGTGGGAGGATGATGGTGGGAGGATGATGGTGGGAGGATGATGGTGGGAGGATGTTGGTGGGAGGATGATGGTGGGAGGATGATGGTGGGAGGATGATGATGGTGGGAGGATGATGGTGGGAGGATGTTGGTGGGAGGATGATGGTGGGAGGATGATTGTGGGAGGATGGTGGTGGGAGTGATGGTGGGCTAGCAAGATGATGGTGGGAGGATGGTGGGCTAGCAAGATGATGGTGGGAGGATGGTGGGCTAGCAAGATGATGGTGGGAGGATGGTGGGCTAGCAAGATGATGGTGGGAGGATGGTGGGCTAGCAAGATGATGGTGGGAGGATGATGGTGGGAGGATGATGGTGGGAGGATGATGGTGGGAGGATGAGGTAGGGAGTATGTTGGGGGGAGGATGAGGGTGGGAGGAGGATGGTGGATGAGGAGGGATGGTGGGAGGAGGATGGTGGGAGGAGGATGGTGGGAGGAGGATGGTGGGAGGAGGATGGTGGGAGGAGGATGTTGGGAGGAGGATGTTGGGAGGATGATGGTGGGAGGATGATGGTGGGAGGATGATGGTGGGAGGATGATGGTGGGAGGATGATGGTGGGAGGAGGATGGTGGGAGGAGGATGGTGAGAGGAGGATGAGGGTGGGAGGGGGAGGGAGGATGAGAGAGGGAGGGGGAGGGAGAGGGAGGATGAGGGAGAGGGAGGATGAGGGTGGGAGGAGGACGAGGGTGGGAGGAGGACGAGGGTGGGAGGAGGACGAGGGTGGGAGGAGGACGAGGGTGGGAGGAGGATGAGGGAGGATGAGGGAGAGGGAGGATGAGGGAGAGGGAGGGAGAGGGAGGATGAGGGAGAGGGAGGATGAGGGAGAGGGAGGATGAGGGAGAGGGAGGATGAGGGGAAGGGAGGATGAGGGGGAAGGAGGATGAGGGGGAATTAGGATGAGGGTGGGAGGATGGGGGGGAAGGAGGACGAGGGTGGGAGGAGGATGAGGGTGGGAGGATGACGAGGGTGGGAGGATGACGAGGGTGGGAGGAGGACGCGGGTGGGAGGAGGACGAGGGTGGGAGGAGGATGAGGGTGGGAGTGGGAGGGAGGATGAGGGTGAGGGAGAAGGAGGGAGAGGGAGGATGAGGGGAAGGGAGGATGAGAGGGAAGGAGGATGAGGGGGAATTAGGATGAGGGTGGGAGGATGAGGGGGAAGGAGGACGAGGGTGGGAGGAGGATGAGGGTGGGAGGAGGATGAGGGTGGGAGGAGGATGAGGGTGGGAGGATGACGAGGGTGGGAGGATGACGAGGGTGGGAGGATGACGAGGGTGGGAGGATGACGAGGGTGGGAGGATGACGAGGGTGGGAGGATGACGAGGGTGGGAGGATGACGAGGGTGGGAGGATGACGAGGGTGGGAGGATGACGAGGGTGGGAGGATGACGAGGGTGGGAGGATGACGAGGGTGGGAGGATGAGTGAGGGAGGATGAGTGAGGGAGGATGAGTGAGGGAGGATGAGTGAGGGAGGATGAGTGAGGGAGGATGAGTGAGGGAGGATGAGTGAGGGAGGATGAGTGAGGGAGGATGAGTGAGGGAGGATGAGTGAGGGAGGATGAGTGAGGGAGGATGAGTGAGGGAGGATGAGTGAGGGAGGATGAGTGAGGGAGGATGAGTGAGGGAGGATGAGTGAGGGAGGATGAGTGAGGGAGGATGAGTGAGGGAGGATGAGTGAGGGAGGATGAGTGAGGGAGGATGAGTGAGGGAGGATGAGTGAGGGAGGATGAGTGAGGGAGGATGAGTGAGGGAGGATGAGTGAGGGAGGATGAGCGAGGGAGGATGAGCGAGGGAGGATGAGCGAGGGAGGATGAGCGAGGGAGGATGAGCGAGGGAGGATGAGCGAGGGAGGATGAGCGAGGGAGGATGAGCGAGGGAGGATGAGCGAGGGAGGATGAGCGAGGGAGGACGAGCGAGGGAGGACGAGCGAGGGAGGACGAGCGAGGGAGGACGAGCGAGGGAGGACGAGCGAGGGAGGACGAGCGAGGGAGGACGAGTGAGGGAGGACGAGTGAGGGAGGACGAGTGAGGGAGGACGAGTGAGGGAGGACGAGTGAGGGAGGACGAGTGAGGGAGGACGAGTGAGGGAGGACGAGTGAGGGAGGACGAGTGAGGGAGGACGAGTGAGGGAGGACGAGTGAGGGAGGACGAGCGAGGGAGGACGAGCGAGGGAGGACGAGTGAGGGAGGATGAGTGAGGGAGGATGAGTGAGGGAGGATGAGCGAGGGAGGATGAGCGAGGGAGGATGAGCGAGGGAGGATGAGCGAGGGAGGACGAGTGAGGGAGGACGAGTGAGGGAGGACGAGTGAGGGAGGACGAGTGAGGGAGGACGAGTGAGGGAGGACGAGTGAGGGAGGACGAGTGAGGGAGGACGAGTGAGGGAGGACGAGTGAGGGAGGACGAGTGAGGGAGGACGAGTGAGGGAGGACGAGTGAGGGAGGACGAGTGAGGGAGGACGAGTGAGGGAGGACGAGTGAGGGAGGACGAGTGAGGGAGGACGAGTGAGGGAGGACGAGCGAGGGAGGACGAGCGAGGGAGGACGAGCGAGGGAGGACGAGCGAGGGAGGACGAGCGAGGGAGGACGAGCGAGGGAGGATGAGCGAGGGAGGATGAGCGAGGGAGGATGAGCGAGGGAGGATGAGTAAGGGAGGATGAGTGAGGGAGGATGAGTGAGGGAGGATGAGTGAGGGAGGACGAGTGAGGGAGGATGAGTGAGGGAGGAGACACAGGATAAAAGTGAACATAGGAAAAAAGTCATATATTGTATTATATTTTTTTCAACCTAGCACAACACCTCCTCACGTGTCATCCCAACAAATCACATTAACAAAGTCTGACAACAAACAGTCTAGAAGTATCGTATACAAGTAAGTGTGTAAAGATTCTTAGAAATCCCTAACAATTTTCTTGTGATTTTTTTTTTTCCCCCGTTTCGAGTAATTTGCTGCATTTATGACTTGTGAATTTTTTGAAAGAACAGGCTCTCAAAAAATAACAAAATTCAACATTATTATTATTGATGAGCCTAAGACAATGGGTCTTAGACCTGACTGAGTATACATCAAAATACCCAAGATTTTGACTTCATGATCTGTAGCGTCCTTCTGGGTATTTGTGAATTCTCAGAAACAGAACTATGACACAAACTAATGAAAAAATGCCCAGTGAAATTGCCTATCACAAGTCAAAATGAACGGAGAAATAACTATCGTAAAAAAAATTGTGGAATATATAAAGTATTGCCGTAAAAACTTAATCTGAATTATCGTAAAAATGTTATAGCGTCCCAGAAAGGAAAGTTTGTGAATAGCTTTGCGGAAAATCGCATCACTCGTAGTAAAAGTAAACAAAATGGATCAGATGTCCAGGAAATGCCATGCAAATCCCTTCAAATTTCCGCAACAATTTTATGGAGCTCAGGATTTGAGTGTAATAAGAGAGAAGCAAAGAGGACGCAAGGCAGTGTTATCCTGAAGGCTAGACACAGGTGCAGAGCAGCGTTTGTTGTGGCAACTCCTCTCTCTGGAGAGTTTTACACAGACCGAAACGATGTCAGGATAAGAACTTGCTCTGGACTCTTTAAATCTTTTCTTTATTATTCTTGTAAAGCATGCTGCTGTATCCTGCGCTTACTTTACTTTGAATGGTGGAGAACTTTATCTCATGATGTGATATTCTTTGCTGATGGACAGGTGAGCCAGGGAAAGACCTCGCTCAGACGACCTGAAAACCTCCAGTGAGTGGGTCGTTGTATTAAGAGCCCCGTCAGGGGGACACTTTTCATCTCCCGAGAAAAACACCGCCACCACCACAGGTTAATGTTGCTTTAAAAAAATGTTAAATATGTGAGAGGGAATCTAGTCAAGGACTAGGCCACGGGGACGTTGATCCCCGGAATACCATACAGGTAAAGGGGAGATACTGAAGTGCCAGGCGACGAGGGGGGGGGGGAAAGGATCTGTAAAAGACAGGAGAATATCACGGGGAAGAATAGAACATATTCGTAGACCAATCTGATCGTTTTGCTCCAGACTATATTTAATACCACCTAACATAGCCTAGCGTAAGTTAATCAAACTACCAAACCTAATGTAAAATAACTAACAGAAACTAACCTAATATAACCTAATATTTGCTAACCTAATTTAATACAATCTGACTCAGAATATACTAACACAGAGAGTAACTGGTCCCCAAAATAGCTGGACGAGGCAGAATAATTGGGCCACACGGTAGCTGGACCACACAGTAGCTGGGCCACACAGTAGCTGGGCCACACAGTAGCTGGACCACACAGTAGCTGGACCACACAGTAGCTGGACCAGGCAGAGGAGTGCGGTACACATCAGGCAAGACCTACTTAGGCATTCGTCGCAGACACCGACCAACCTCGCTCCGTCTGCAACTTCTGCAACTTGATGCAGCTTGGATACACACTGTAGCAAGTTCGTGTTTAATTAAAGGATTCCAGTTGTAGTACGAGCAGCAACAGCAGCCATATGTGCAGCAGCAACGGCAGCCATATGTGCAGCAGCAACGGCAGCCATATGTGCAGCAGCAACGGCAGCCATATGTGCAGCAGCAACGGCAGCCATAGGAGCAGTAGTAGCAACAACAACATAAGGAGCTTGCATCAGAAGCTGAGTAGCAAAAGTATCAACATCTGCACCAGTAGCAGCATTAAGATCAGCTTAAGATCAGCGGTCGATGGAGCAGCAGTAGTAACTAGTATTAACAGCAATATTGGTAGCATCAGTGCTAGTATCAACAGCTGGTGTGCTAGGAGAAACAGTAGTAGTAATAGAAGTAGAAGCTGGAGAAGATGAGGGAGATATGAAGAAAAGGGAAAAGAGGGGTGAAGGGATGTAGGGAGCAAAAAGGAGTGAGAATAAGAAATGCGATACGATATTAGGAGAAAAATGGGGAAGGTAGGGAGGGGGGGGGGGGGGGAAGCGAGGGAGGGGGGGTAAGAGAAATTGTCAAGGGGAAAGATTTTGGGGCGAGGGTTAGGTGGTGGTTTAAGTGGAAAGTTGTCCCCCCCCCCCCTCACCGACTTTTAAAGAACACCAAAGTTAGTAGACTTTTTTTTTTTTTTTGGTTTGTTTTTACCTTGGGTAATGTGGAAAGATATTTGTCGTCCAGCACACGACCCCCAGTACTGTAACCTCCTAACTGGTTGTGAAGGGAGTCTCTGTCTCTCTCTCTCTCTCTCTCTCTCTCTCTCTCTCTCTCTCTCTCTCTCTCTCTCTCTCTCTCTGTCTGTCTGTCTGTCTGTCTGTCTGTCATAAATAGTAACAGTAGTACTATTTCTGTTATAGTAGAGGTATTACCAGTAGTAAACCATTCTTCCCACCCGCTTCTGTGTTTATCGTATATCTTTTTTTTTTTTTTTTAGGGATGGGGAAGTAGGGCATAGTTTTTTTCTTCTAAGTAGATAATAGCCTTAGTGTGAACTGCAGAGTCTTGTGCTACCCTATGTTCTCTCTGTCTGTCTCTCCCCCTCCCTCTTCCCTGTGGGTTGCGGCAGATTCGAATTTCGCTTCCAATTACACCATTCCTCATTTTGCTTTGTAACTTTTCCCCAGACTGGTCATTCTCGGCCGCCCAGACCGCCCTCCGCCAGCCTCCTGCGTCCTTCCCTGCCGCTTAGGACCGCCAGCCTCCTGCGTCCTTCCCTGCCGCTTAGGACCGCCAGCCTCCTGCGTCCTTCCCTGCCGCTTAGGACCGCCAGCCTCCTGCGTCCTTCCCTGCCGCTTAGGACCGCCAGCCTCCTGCGTCCTTCCCTGCCGCTTAGGACCGCCAGCCCCCTGCGTCCTCCCTCTCCTCCCAGGACGACGCCCGCCAGCCCCCTGCGTCCTTTCACTCCAAGGACGACCCCCGCTAGCCCCCTGCGTCCTTCCCTGTAATCTCCCCCCCCCCCACCTCGCTCCCTGCCGCCTTCGTCTGCACCAAGTTCCTCCCGAGCGTAACTTTGATAGCTGCCGCCCCTAGGGATATCAGCAGGAAATTTTTCCCCCTCCCCCTCCCCCCCTGAGTAATGCCGTAAGTAGCAGTCGTGTGGGCGGAACTTTGCTACCCTCGTGAGGTTTGCCCGGCCCTTCTTGAGGGGGGGGGGGAAGGCAGGGGAGGGGAGGGGGGACTTTGGTCTGGGGAAGGAAGCTCAGTGCCTAGGGAATTTCACCCTCCATTTCCCCCCCCCGGCCCCTTCCCAGGTCTTTCAAAATGTTATATCTAGTATTTTTTTTATTTTTACTTGAAAAACATTCGGTACATTGTTGTACGTATTAGTTAGAAGTTGTCTAAGGCACTTGTCAATAGACACTTGGCTTTTTTTTTTTTTGAGATTGTGGATAAGTGTTGAACCAGTGGTGGTAGGATAGGTAACATCCATTAAGGGAGGCACTGCCATTAAGGGAGGCACTATTAACAGGCACCACCATTAAGGGTGGCACTACCATTGTGACACTATCAAGGGTGGCACTACCATTAAGGGAGGCACTACCAATAAGGGTGGCACTACCATCTAGGGTGGCACTACCGTAATCAAGGGAGGCACTACCAATAAGGGTGGCACTAACATCAAGGGAGGCACTACCAATAAGGGTGGCACTACCATCAAGGGTGACACTACCATCAAGGGAGGCACTACCAATAAGGGTGGCACTAACATCAAGGGAGGCACTACCACAAGGTGTAGTTCACACATGGTAAAGACTTTTAACCCATTACTAATACATCTACTGTGTTTCTCCTACAGGTTTAGTGTTTCCCCATGAATAAAACACTAACTCATCTAGAGCTACAAGGTTCCTCCCACAACGTAGTTACAGTAGACAAGATCAACTTGGATCAAGCTGCGTATAAACACTTCTTGGTCGCTCTTCTCAATCTTACGCTGTATAACCCTTGTGGTTTAGCGCTTCTTTCTGATTATAATGATTTTCAATCTTACTGAAAGTTATACGCAGGTTTTATTTTCCTTCTAAGGGGATCAAAGGTAAAAATAGTTTTATATCTGTTAGAGGGACAGAGAAAGAGAGAGAGATAGTTTTCAATAAAACCATTTGATTCTAATTCTCACTTTGATGGTCGCCAGCAAATCAAAATCACACTTTTTTCCTCTCCTTTTTTTTCCCCGGTAAGTCAAAGAGCGGACGACCCCGCCCCCAGGCTGCAGTTCGAAGCGGTAAAGTGTTTGATATCTTGCCACAGTGGTCCTGGTACTGTGTGTGTGTATACCTATTTGTGGTTTCAGGGGTTGATTTATAGCTCTTGACCCCACCTCTTTGCTAGTCGCTACTAGGTCCACTCTCTTGCTCCAGGAGCACTATCCAACCTTATCTTAATCCCTGTGTATCGATCCTGCCTCCATTATTTCACTCTCCAGATAGTTCCACTTTCTGACAATTCTAAGACTGAAGAAATACTTCCTAACATCCCTATGATTCATCTGACTTGTTAACCTCCAGTTGCGACCGCTTGTTGCTGTGTCCCATCTCTGAAACATTCTGGCCTTGTCCACCTTGTCAATTCCTCTCAGTATTTTATACGTCATTATCGTGTGTGTACTCACCTAATTGTGGTTGCAGGGGTCGATACTCAACTCCTGGCTCGTGTGTGTGTGTGTGTGTGTGTGTGTGTGTACACGTGGTTGCTGTTGTCGAGTCTAGTTTCCTGCCTGTCAACTCCTTACAACCGGTTATACTATTTCATAGCCTCTTGAATCGTTTCATGCCTAACCTTACAACTGCGTCTTTCACTAATTTTCCCAGGTAGTTCCATTCTCCAACTCCCCCTTTAGGCTGGAGAAATACATCTTGACGTCCCTTTGACTCGTACCCTTTTCTATATCCCCTTTCCTCAATATATCCGCTCTGTTGAGTGCCTTGAGTATCATGTACATTGTGCCTGTGTCTCCCCTGGGTCTCATAATGGTGTAAGGTATTTTTCTCGTACTCAGTTTCAGGTCCTTCAGCTGCAGGATTGGTCGCACTGCCTGCCTTTACACTGGCTCTAGTTTCTGGGCTCGCTCATGTGTGAGTTCTGCTCTGGTGCTCCGTGTTCTGATACGTCGGCGGCATAGGAGGAAGCGTAGGAGGCGTAGGTGTAGGAGGCGGCATATGAGACATAGGCATAGAAGGCGTAAGAGGAAGCATAGGAGGCATAGGTGGAAGCATAGGAGGTGTAGGTATAAGAGGCAGGCATAGAAGACGTAGGAGACATAGGCATAGGAGGCGGCGTAGGAGACAGGAGGCGTCGAAAGACGCGTAGGAGGAGGTTGATAAAACAGCACCGATAATTATTATAAGACATAGTAATGGATCTCAATGAAAGAAAAACGGTAAATAAGTAGAATAAGATTAGAAAAGAGAATAAAAGAATAGGAAAGAGAAAAACAAGAAAAACGGCACAGAAAACAAGAAAACCGTCTCTTGAGGACGTCTCTTGAGGACGTCTCTTGAGGACGTCTCTTGAGGACGTCTCTTGAGGACGTCTCTTGAGGACGTCTCTTGAGGACGTCTCTTGAGGACGTCTCTTGAGGACGTCTCTTGAGGACGTCTCTTGAGGACGTCTCTTGAGGACGTCTCTTGAGGACGTCTCTTGAGGACGTCTCTTGAGGACGTCTCTTGAGGACGTCTCTTGAGGACGTCTCTTGAGGACGTCTCTTGAGGACGTCTCTTGAGGACGTCTCTTGAGGACGTCTCTTGAGGACGTCTCTTGAGGACGTCTCTTGAGGACGTCTCTTGAGGACGTCTCTTGAGGACGTCTCTTGAGGACGTCTCTTGAGGACGTCTCTTGAGGACGTCTCTTGAGGACGTCTCTTGAGGACGTCTCTTGAGGACGTCTCTTGAGGACGTCTCTTGAGGACGTCTCTTGAGGACGTCTCTTGAGGACGTCTCTTGAGGACGTCTCTTGAGGACGTCTCTTGAGGACGTCTCTTGAGGACGTCTCTTGAGGACGTCTCTTGAGGACGTCTCTTGAGGACGTCTCTCGAGGACGTCTCTCGAGGACGTCTCTCGAGGACGTCTCTCGAGGACGTCTCTCGAGGACGTCTCTCGAGGACGTCTCTTGAGGACGTCTCTTGAGGACGTCTCTCTAGGTATCCTCAGAAATATTCCAAGAGATCCATTAGTGACATGATTTTATATCATGTCTTTATTTCACATTTATTAGTCATCTTTCTTTTGCTGTCCAGGACAAAAAAAAAAACACACAAACCAGACAACGAGATTCTCAGTCTTCCTGACTGTTGCTGCTCGCCTTGGCCATCAGTATATGTTCAGTGCTTGGAGGAGGAGCTGCCGTTGCAGGTGCTGCTGCTGCATGCAGGTGCTGCTGCTGCATGCAGGTGCTGCTGCTGCATGCAGGTGCTGCTGCTGCATGCAGGTGCTGCTGCTGCATGCAGTTGTTGCACACAGTCGTTAGATGTTGCATACACTATTATAATTATTATTAGACGGCCTTGTAGTGATTGTCTGAACTTTTCGCTTTTAGTCTTCCAGCTTCGTCCAACCTTTCGTTTTCCTTTCGCTCATGATTCGAGAATGCCTCTTTCGATCGGTACCCAACTTTCATCGCTGGTGTACGGTGACTAGGAGACTCTTGCAACAATTATCATGTGTAGGTGTAATGTGAGCAGTTAAAGCCATTCCCAACATCCTGGAACAAGGTAATAATTACCACAACTTCCTACTAGTACTACTGTCCCTGGTACTACTGTCCCTGGTACTACTGTCCCTGGCACTACTGTCCCTGGTACTACTGTCCCTGGTACTACTGTCCTTCGTACTAGTGACCCTGATACTATTGTCTGGTACTACTGATCCTGGTGGTACAGTCCCTGGTATTACTGACCCTAGTGGTTCAGTCCCTGGTACTACTGACTCTGGTAGTACAGTTCTTAGTACTAATGACACTGGTACTATTGTCCTTGGTACTGTCTCTGGTACTACTGTCTCTGGTACTACTGTCTCTGGTACTACTGTCTCTGGTACTACTGTCCCTGGTACTACTGTCCGTGGTACTACTGTCCCTGGTACTACTGTCCGTGGTACTACTGTCCGTGGTACTACTGTCCCTGGTACTACTGTCCCTGGTACTACTGTCCCTGGTACTACTGTCCCTCTTACTACTGTCTCTGGTACTACTGTCTCTGGTACTACTGTCCCTGGTACTACTGTCCCTGGTACTACTGTCCCTCTTACTACTGTCTCTGGTACTACTGTCTCTGGTACTACTGTCCCTGGTACTACTGTCCCTGGTACTACTGTCCCTCTTACTACTGTCTCTGGTACTACTGTCTCTGGTACTACTGTCCCTGGTACTACTGTCCCTGGTACTACTGTCCCTGGTACTACTGTCCCTGGTACTACTGACCCTGGTACTACTGACCCTGGTACTACTGACTCTGCTACTACTGTCCCTGGTATTAATGACCCTGATATTACTGTTCCTGGTTCTAATGTCCCTAGTACTACTGCCCCTGGCACTACTGACCCTGGTACTATTGACTTTGGTACTACTGTCCCTAGTACTATTGACTTTGGTACTAATGTCACTGGTACTACTGTCACTGGTACTACTGTCCCTCTTACTACCAAGGAAGGGATGTCACAGGAGAATTTTTCATTTACGAAAGATACGGGATGAGGAGGGTGGCAAGGAAGGGTGAATCAGAATGAGGAGGAAGAAAGGGAACATCAAGGGACCAGAGAGAAATGAAAAAAGAAGTAAATCCGGGGGATGTAAAGGGAAAAGGGAGAGGGGGAAAAAAGGGAAAAGGAAATAAAGATGAAATAATGTACAAAGTTGGATAGAGGGTACGAGTTAAGAGATGCAATAAGAAGGGTTAGAAAAGGCAAGCAAAGGAGCAGAGAAGAGGAAGGTGGAAATGGGGTAATGGGATTATCGTTGACGTGGCAACTACTGGTAAGCTTGAGGCCGGTTGGTTCGACCCCCCTAACTGGTTGAGAAACAGGTGGTGATTTACACGAGGGACAGTACCAGGTGTTAGTACTCACATACCTGAGTTCATAACTTGGGGGAGAGTACAACTAGGTGGAGCCACTTTCTAGCAATTAACCCTAAAAGGCTCAAACCTCAGCCACTCCTTGCGCTGCTTGACCTACAAGGGTTTGAAGCTTCACATAAATATATACTTGTATAATAGAATAGAAGTATACCAGGGTAGCAGTTATACCAGGCTAGCAGTTATACCAGGCTAGCAGTTATACCAGGCTAGCAGTATATCAGCCTAGCAGTATACCAGGCTTGCAGTATACCAGTGGCAACATACCTGAGTGAGCAGCTTTCTACACGAGTGAATGCACATTCATCTTATGAATGACGCTAGCATTTATTTTAATAAAAAATTATCTTTTTCAACTTGGAATGCAAAATATAAAAGATTCAGATCCTTTCCAAAAATAATGGATTCCAGCAGTTCGAAATGTCAATAGGAAAAATGGCGGTGTTTCTGGACCTACCCTCACTGGAAGACAGGGAATGGAACGCTGACATTACTACATTTAAGAAAACGTAAAAAGGAGATGAGAAATGACTCGAGATAATGTCTTGGCGTCGACATTAGGCTGAACGAGAGAATGTTATTGTTGAATAGGTGTTAACATGATTTAAAAAATATCACTGATTTGGGGCCGGAGCAATTCACCAATAACCCCGAACTAGGATGGTCACCCCTTTCCCTCACGATGTTTCGGTCCATCCTTGAGCATTTGTTCGGTTTTATTCACCTCTGCTCTCTCTGGTATTAACTTCAGGCCTTCTCTACTTTTCCCGCCCCAGTTGTGACTTGACAATGGTCCACAATGTTCTCAATCGTTGTCACGAGGGTGTTATCTGAGTGCGGGTTACTGGTGTACATTAATTAACATGTATTTGTTTATAAATAGTGGGTTGACAAACTGGAATGAGGTCAGTGCAGAAGCTGTGGGAGCCTTCAAATATTGGAAGAAAAAAATCGTGTTCAAGACGTAACATGAGCTTAAAACTGTTAGTGTAAATGTGTACACACACACACACACACACACACACACACACACACACACACACACACACACACACACACATCGATACCTCAAAGGCAATGGGACCGGACAACATCTCTCCGTGGGTCCTTAGAGAGGGAGCAGATATGTTGTGCGTGCCACTTACCACAATCTTCAACACATCCCTGGAAACTGGGCAACTACCTGAGGTATGGAAGACGGCAAATGTAGTTCCCATTTTCAAAAAAGGAGACAGAAAAGAGGCACTAAACTATAGACCTGTGTCATTGACGTGTATAGTATGCAAAATTATGGAGATTATCAGGAGGAGAGTGGTGGAGCACCTGGAATGGAACAGGAGTATAAATACCAACCAGCACGGATTCAAGGAAGGCAAATCCTGTGTCACAAACCTTCTGGAGTTTTATGATAAAATAACAGAAGTAAGACAAGAGAGAGAAGGGTGGGTTGATTGCATCTTCTTGGACTGCAAGAAGGCCTTTGACACAGTTCCTCACAAGAGATTAGTGCAGAAGCTAGAGCATCAGGCGCATATAACAGGAAGGGCACTGCAATGGATCAGAGAATACCTGACAGGGAGGCAACAACGAGTCATGGTACGTAATGATGTATCACAGTGGGCACCTGTGACGAGCGGGGTCCCACAGGGGTCGGTCCTAGGACCAGTGCTATTTTTGGTATATGTGAACGACATGACGGAAGGGTTAGACTCAGAAGTGTCCCTGTTTGCAGATGATGTGAAGTTAATGAGGAGAATTAAATCTGATGAGGATGAGGCAGGACTGCAGAGAGACCTGGACAGACTGGACACCTGGTCCAGCAAATGGCTTCTCGAATTTAATCCTGCCAAATGCAAAGTCATGAAGATAGGGGAAGGGCACAGAAGACCACAGACAGAGTATAGGTTAGGTGGCCAAAGACTGCAAACCTCACTCAAGGAGAAAGATCTTGGGGTGAGTATAACACCGAGCATGTCTCCGGAAGCACATATCAATCAGATAACTGCTGCAGCATATGGGCGCCTGGCAAACCTGAGAACAGCATTCCGATACCTTAGTAAGGAATCATTCAAGACACTGTACACCGTGTATGTCAGGCCCATACTGGAGTATGCAGCACCTGTTTGGAACCCGCACTTGATAAAGCACGTCAAGAAACTAGAGAAAGTACAAAGGTTTGCGACAAGGTTAGTTCCAGAGCTAAGGGGAATGTCCTATGAAGAAAGATTAAGGGAAATCGGCCTGACGACACTGGAGGACAGGAGGGTCAGGGGAGACATGATAACGACATATAAAATACTGCGTGGAATAGACAAGGTGGACAAAGACAGGATGTTCCAGGGAGGGGACACAGAAACAAGAGGCCACAATTGGAAGTTGAAGACACAAATGAGTCAGAGAGATATTAGGAAGTATTTCTTCAGTCATAGAGTTGTAAGGCAGTGGAATAGCCTAGAAAATGACGTAGTGGAGGCAGGAACCATACACAGTTTTAAGACGAGGTTTGATAAAGCTCATGTAGCGGGGAGAGAGAGGGCCCAGTAGCAACCGGTGAAGAGGCGGGGCCAGGAGCTAGGACTCGACCCCTGCAACCACAAATAGGTGAGTACAAATAGGTGAGTACACACACACACACACACACACAGTGACGAGTGTCATATGTTTTATTCTCCATCACCACCACATATTTCCTACCACTCCTTTCCCCCCATCACCTATCCTTCCCCTCACTGTTCAGTTCTACCTCTCCTCTACTCTTCTCTCCCCACCACCTCCTCTCTTTCCCCTCCTATCCCTCACTTCTCTCCCACTTCTCACTTCGCCACACAGATATTCAAATAGCGTTGAGGTGGAGACAGGAGTGATGGTTCTATACAATTCAGCTATTTCCGACTTGCCTCGTCTCCATGCGAAAGCTGCCGGTGTGCAGATGGGATGGGCTGTGTATTATGTTATAACCGCTTGGTAGATCAGACAGACGCACAGACACAGATACAGACACTGACACACACACACACACCTACAGGCAGAGAGATACAGACACACACAAACACAGAAACAGAGATACAGACAGAAACAGACAAACAAGACGGTATAAAAAATGCAACGAGGGTATGATAGATTTTGGTTAACATAAAGGAACTTAGTCTTCAGCTAAACAGAGAAACGACGAGGAGAGAGGTACGAACAAAGAATATAGAAGAAAAAAACCTTCCATACCTATCATTCTGCTATCACTTTCCATCAAGTCTACACGGTAAGCTGCTGGACACTCCCAGAGCATTCGGACGATTGGTTCGTTAATTGGGCTTAAGACTTATCAATGCACGAGCATTATTAAGGCTGCATGTCACTTGTTCACCACTAATCATGAATATTTTAATCCCTAACGTATGGATCGAACTCTCAGTGTATACACACACTCCTCGATATACATTTCTCGATGTATATATATAATGCCGAATAGATAAAAGTGGTCAGTTAGCAAGAATTCGCCTAAAATTAAGGCATTTTAAAAATTTTCTCTTATGCATTTAAAAATACATTTGTTTCTATTTATGTTAATGTAAAATTAATTTTGTTCCAAAAGAACCTTAGAAAACTTACCTAACCTTATTACAATAAGCGCAATTTAATTTAGCCTAATCGAGCTAAATATATTTTAGATAAATTTATAATAATTTAATAATAAGCAAACACAGCATAATACATTTTTTCTTTACGTTCAGATTAATTTTCGCAAATTTATTACAAACCCAAATTGTCGATTGCCTTATTCGGCAAGAAGAGCGTTGCTATTTAAGCCAAAATCGAATGATTTTCCTTGTTCGGCACGACACACACAATGTATATATATACACACACATCCTTCTAATCTGAAATATCAACACTGCACTGCAGGTATAACTTCACAACAGAGAACTTCAGTATTGCGCTGAGGAAGTCTGCTGTTGCCACTGTTCAACTTGTACACATTACTCAGAGCCAGACTGACAGTCACAAACTCAAGCACTGTCACCAGCTGACAGAGATAATCTGAATATCAGTTTCAGAGGCATACAACAGCCGCCCGTTTAAGTCCTGTTGGTATTACCGTTTTGGGCCTGGCTTGTCAAGGCTCATGGCCTGACTCTGCAACTCGCTCCTTCATAAATTTTTCAATATATTTCGTTCACTGAATGATTCAAGATTTAAGAAATGGAGATATTAAGAAATATTTTATTTCTCCAGTAGTTTCGGTATCGTGACATGTTCAAAATATTCGGAAAAAGATTAATTAAGGTCATTAAGGCTACACTTAGCTTGGTTAATTAAGCTACATTTAGCTTGGTTAATTAAGGCTACTCTTAGCTTGATTAAGACTACACTTAGCTTGGTTAATTAAGGCTACACTTAGCTTGGTTAATTAAGGCTACACTTAGCTTGGTTAATTAAGGCTACACTTAGCTTGGTTAATTAAGGCTACACTTAGCTTGGTTAATTAAGGCTACACTTAGCTTGGTTAATTAAGGCTACACTTAGCTTGGTTAATTAAGGCTACACTTAGCTTGGTTAATTAAGGCTACACTTAGCTTGGTTAATTAAGGCTACACTTAGCTTGGTTAATTAAGGCTACACTTAGCTTGGTTAATTAAGGCTACACTTAGCTTGGTTAATTAATGCTACACTTAGCTTGGTTAATTAAGGCTACACTTAGCTTGGTTAATTAAGGCTACACTTAGCTTGGTTAATTAATGCTACACTTAGCTTGGTTAATTAAGGCTACACTTAGCTTGGTTAATTAAGGCTACACTTAGCTTGGTTAATTAAGGCTACACTTAGCTTGGTTAATTAAGGCTACACTTAGCTTGGTTAATTAAGGCTACACTTAGCTTGGTTAATTAAGGCTACACTTAGCTTGGTTAATTAAGGCTACACTTAGCTTGGTTAATTAAGGCTACACTTAGCTTGGTTAATTAAGGCTACACTTAGCTTGGTTAATTAAGGCTACACTTGGTTAATTAAGGCTACACTTGGTTAAGGCTACACTTAGCTTGGTTAATTAAGGCTACACTTAGCTTGGTTAATTAAGGCTACACTTAGCTTGGTTAATTAAGGCTACACTTAGCTTGGTTAATTAAGGCTACACTTAGCTTGGTTAATTAAGGCTACACTTAGCTTGGTTAATTAAGGCTACACTTAGCTTGGTTAATTAAGGCTACAGGTAACCTATTTAACACCCAAGTGTATATACACTATCAGTGTGCACTTACCAAGAATAATGTGCAGCTCCTCCAAGTGTACATGGCTATTACTCTCATTTTACACACAGGCAACGTAGCTTTGTGTACACATAAGTGATGTACACCCCCTCCACGTATAGATGCAGTACTGTGTACACAAGTGATGTACACCCCTTCACGTATACATGCACTGTTCTCAGTGTACACACAAGTGATAGTGTGCGTGCCGTGTTCTTAATGCACACATCAATGTACACGGTGATTCAGTGGCAATTCACGTCGTGTACACAGTCTGGAGTATTTTGGAGAGTGATGTAGTGGAGGCAGGATCCATACATAACCTTAAGAAGAGGTACGATAAAACTCTTGGTGCAGGGAGAGAGTGGGCCTAGTAGCAACCAACGAAGAGACGGGGCCAGGAGCTGTGACTTGACCCCTGGAACCACAAGTAGGTGAGTAGAAGTTACACTAAAGGCTTGTTAGTCTTATCTAGCGAAGAGAACCTGTTCAGTGGGACTCCTTTGCTTCTGGTGAAGGGCTCTTGATCCAAGGAAGGGACTCTGCGCTGCGTTTTTTATATATTAAAAGTGAATATGTACTTCCCCAATAACAATATTATTATTACTATTATTATTACTATATTAAACGTTTTCACATTCGTACGCCAGATGGCAACACCTTCCACTGACCTTATCAAGCATGTTAAAATAATCATAAAAACCATTATTTTCACTAACAATGTTAGAATTGACATAAATTTCCATAAGTTTAGTGACGAATATTTTTTTCAGAGAACCTGCCAAAAAAAAAAACCCCGAGAAACAGAGCGAGCCTTGTTGCATTGTTGAAAAAATATATATACATGGGAGTGTTATTCAAACTGTGTGCCAGGTATTGCAACGTGATCACAATGTTGGAATAACATCACAGGCCGACATTTTCTGTAACATTTGTTGAGGTAAAATGTCTTGTCGTAAGCTGCCGTAAAAAGAATTATTTGCTGGCAGAAAAGGGCGGGATTAATAAGGTAAAGTGACAGTGTAATCTCTCTACATTTTTATTAAATAAAAGTGACACGAAGAATTTGATTATGTAAGTAAATATGTTTTTATATTTAGTGTGTGTGTGTGTGTGCATGTATGTGTTTGTGTGGTATGTGTTGTGTGTTTGTGTGGTATGTGTTGTGTGTTGTGTGTGTTGTATGTGTTGTGTGTGTTGTATGTGTTGTGTGTGTTGTATGTGTTGTGTGTGTGTTGTATGTGTTGTGTGTGTGTGTGTTGTATGTGTTGTACGTGTTGTATGTGTTGTGTGTGTTGTATGTGTTGTGTGTGTGTGTTGTACGTGTTGTATGTGTTGTGTGTGTGTGTTGTACGTGTTGTATGTGTTGTGTGTGTTGTATGTGTTGTGTGTGTGTGTTGTATGTGTTGTGTGTGTGTGTTGTACGTGTTGTATGTGTTGTGTGTGTTGTATGTGTTGTGTGTGTGTGTTGTACGTGTTGTATGTGTTGTGTGTGTGTGTTGTATGTGTTGTATGTGTTGTGTGTGTGTGTTGTATGTGTTGTGTATGTTGTATGTGTTGTGTGTGTGTGTGTTGTATGTGTTGTGTGTGTTGTGTGTGTGTGTTGTATGTGTTGTGTATGTTGTATGTGTTGTGTGTGTGTGTGTTGTATGTGTTGTGTGTGTTGTATGTGTTGTGTGTGTTGTATGTGTGTGTTGTACGTGTTGTATGTGTTGTGTGTGTTGTATGTGTTGTGTGTGTGTGTTGTATTTGTTGTGTGTGTGTGTTGTACGTGTTGTATGTGTTGTGTGTGTTGTATGTGTTTGTGTGTGTGTTGTATGTGTTGTATGTGTTGTGTGTGTGTGTGTTGTACGTGTTGTATGTGTTGTGTGTGTGTGTTGTACGTGTTGTATGTGTTGTGTGTGTTGTATGTGTTGTGTGTGTGTGTTGTATGTGTTGTATGTGTTGTGTGTGTGTTGTATGTGTTGTGTGTGTGTGTTGTATGTGTTGTGTGTGTGTTGTACGTGTTGTATGTGTTGTGTGTTGTATGTGTTGTGTGTGTGTGTTGTATGTGTTGTATGTGTTGTGTGTGTGTGTTGTACGTGTTGTATGTGTTGTGTGTGTTGTATGTGTTGTGTGTTTGTGTGTGTGTGTGTGTTGTATGTGTTATGTGTGTGTACGTGTGTGTTGTGTGCGCGTACGTGTGTGTGTTGTGTGTACGTGCGTGTGTTGTGTGTGTGTACGTGTGTGTGTTGTGTGTGTACGTGTGTATGTTGTGTGTGTATGTTCTGTGTGTATGTTGTGTGTGTGTGTTGTGTGTGTGTGTTGTGTGTGTGTGTGTGTGTGTGTGTTGCGTGTGTTTTGTGTACGTGTGTGTGTGTGTGTGTGTGTTTTGTGTGTTGTGTGTACGTTGTGTGTGTGTACGTGTGTGTTGTGTGTGTGTGTGTGTGTGTGTTTTGTGTGTTGTGTGTACGTTGTGTGTGTGTACGTGTGTGTTGTGTGTGTGTGTGTACGTGTGTGTGTGTGTGTACGTGTACTCGCCTATTTGTACTCACCTATTTGTGGTTGCAGGGGTCGATTCATAGCTCCTGGCCCCGCCTCTTCACTGATTGCTACTAGGTCCTCTCTCTCCCTGCTCCATGAGCTTTATCATACCTCGCCTTAAAACTATGTATGGTTCCCGCCTCCACTACTTCACTTTCTAGGCTATTCCACGGCTTGACTACTCTATGACTGAAGAAATACTTCCTAACATCCCTTTGATTTATCTGAGTCTTCAACTTCCAATTGTGACCTCTCGTGTCTGTGTCCCGTCTCTGGAACATCCCGTCTTTGTCCACCTCGTCTATTCCGCGCAGTATTTTATACGTCGCTATCATGTCTCCCCTGACCCTCCTGGCCTCCAGTGTCGTCAGGCCGATTTCCCTCAACCTTTCTTCGTAGGACAATCCCCGTAGCTCTGGGACTAGTCTTGTTGCAAACCTTTGCACTTTCTCTAAATCCTTGACGTGCTTGACTAGGTGTGGATTCCAAACTGGTGCTGCATACTCCAGTATGGGCCTGACGTAAATGGTATACAGAGTCTTGAACGACTCCTTACTGAGGTACCGGAACGCTATCCGTAGGTTTGCCAGGCGCCCGTATACTGCAGCAGTTATCTGATTGATGTGCGCCTCAGGAGATATGCTCGGTGTTATGCTCACCCCCAGATCTTTTTCCTTGAGTGAGGTTTGCAGTCTTTGGCCATCTAAACTATATTGTGTCTGCGGTCTTCTTTGCCCTTCCCCAATCTTCATGACTTTGCATTTGGCAGGGTTAAATTCAAGAAGCCAGTTGCTGGACCAGGCTTGTAGCCTGTCCAGGTCTCTTTGTAGTCCTGCCTGCTCCTCATCCGATTTGATTCTTCTCATTAACTTCGCATCATCTGCAAACAAGGACACTTCTGAGTCTATCCCTTCCGTTATGTCGTTCACATATACCAAGAACAGCACAGGTCCTAGGACTGACCCCTGTGGAACCCCGCTTGTCACAGGCGCCCACCTCGTCGCGTACCATGACTCGTTGTTGCCTCCCTGTCAGGTATTCTCTGATCCATTGCAGTGCCTTTCCTGTTATGTGTGCCTGATTCTCTAGCTTTTGCAGTAACCTCTTGTGAGGAACTGTGTCGAAGGCCTTCTTGCAGTCCAAAAATATGCAGTCGATCCACCCCTCTCTCTCTTGTCTTCTGTCACCTGTGTCATCTTGTGTGTGTGTGTGTGTGTGTGTGTGTGTGTGTATGTGTGTGTGTACGTGTGTGTGTGTGTGTGTGTGTGTGTACGTGTGTGTGTACGTGTGTGTGTGTGTGTGTGTGTGTGTGTACGCGTGTGTGTGTTGTGTGTACGTGTGTGTGTGTGTACTTTGTGTGTGTGTGTGTGTGTGTGTTGTACGAGTGTGTGTGTGTGTACTCACCTAATTGTGGTTGCAGGGGTCGAGACTCAGCTCCTGGCCCCGCCTCTTCACTGATCGCTACTGGATCCTCTCTCTCTCTGCTTCCTGAGCTTTGTCATACCTCTTCTTAAAACTATGTATGGTTCCTGCCTCTACTACTTCCCTTGCTAGGCTATTCCACTTGCTGACAACTCTATGACTGAAGAAATACTTCCTAACGTCCCTGTGACTCGTCTGAGTCTTCAGCTTCCAGTTGTGACCCCTTATCCCTGTGTCCCCTCCCTGGAACATCCTATCTCTGTCCACCTTGTCTATTCCCCGCAGTATCTTGTATGTCGTTATCATGTCTCCCCTGACCCTTCTGTCCTCCATTGTCGTCAGTCCGATTTCCCTTAACCTTTCCTCGTACGACATTCCCTTGAGTTCTGGGACTAGCCTTGTTGCAAACCTTTGTACTTTCTCTAACTTCTTGACGTGCTTGACCAGGTGTGGGTTCCAGACTGGTGCTGCATACTCCAGTATGGGCCTAACATACACAGTGTACAGTGTCTTGAATGATTCCTTATTAAGGTATCGGAACGCTATTCTCAGGTTTGCCAGGCGCCCGTATGCTGCAGCGGTTATTTGGTTGATGTGTGCCTCCGGTGATGTGCTCGGTGTTATGGTCACTCCAAGGTCTTTCTCCCTGAGTGAGGTCTGTAGTCTTTGTCCACCTAGCCTATACTCTGTCTGCGGTCTTCTTTGCCCCTCCCCAATCTTCATGACTTTGCATTTGGCTGGATTGAATTCGAGAAGCCAGTTGCTGGACCAAATGTCCAGCCTGTCCAGGTCTCTTTGCAGTCCTGCCTCATCCTCGTCCGATTTAATTCTTCTCATCAACTTCACGTCATCTGCGAACAGGGACACTTCAGAGTCTATTCCTTCCATCATGTCGTTCACATATATCAAAAATAGCACTGGTCCTAGAACTGACCCCTGTGGGACCCCGCTCGTAACAGGTGCCCACTGTGATACCTCTTCACGTACCATGACTTGTTGCTGCCTCCCTGTCAGGTATTCCCTTATCCATTGCAGTGCCCTCCCTTTTACGTGCGCCTGATCCTCCAGCTTCTGCACTAATCTCTTGTGGGGAACTGTGTCAAAGGCCTTCCTGCAGTCTAGGAAAACGCAATCTACCCACCCCTCTCTCTCGTGTCTTACTTCTGTTACCTTGTCATAAAACTCCAGGAGGTTTGTGATACAAGATTTGCCTTCCATGAACCCATGCTGGTTTTCATTTATAATCTTGTTCCTTTCCAGGTGTTCGACCACTCTCCTCCTGATAATCTTCTCCATGACTTTGCACACAATACATGTCAAAGACACAGGTCTGTAGTTTAGTGCCTCGTTTCTGTTTCCTTTCTTAAATATGGGGACTACATTAGCTGTCTTCCATTTCTCAGGTAGTTGCCCAGTTTCAAGGGATGTGTTGAAGATTGTGGTTAGAGGCATGCACAGCATCTCTGCTCCTTCTCTAAGGACCCATGGGGAGATGTTGTCCGGTCCCATCGCCTTTGAGGTGTCAAGGTCACTTAAGAGCTTCTTCACCTCCTCCTCAGTTGTTCGTATGTCATCCAACACTTGTTGGTATATTCCCTCTTGATGTTCCCTTCTGTGCTGTCTTCCCACAGCCCTTCCTGTCTCTACTGTAAAAACTTCCTTAAATCTCCTGTTCAGCTCCTCACATACCTCCTGATCATTTCTTGTGAGTTCTCCACCTTCTGTCCTTAATCTGATCACCTGGTCTTTGACTGTTGTCTTCCTCCTGATGTGGCTATACAACAGTTTCGGGTCAGTCTTGATTCTCGATGCTATGTCATTTTCATACTGTCGCTGGGCCTCCCTCCTTACCTGTGCGTACTCATTCCTGGCTCTGCGACTGATCTCCCTATTTTCGTGTGTTCTCTGCCTTCTGTACTTTTTCCATTCTCTATTGCACTTTGTTTTTGCCTCCTTACACCGTCGGGTAAACCAGGGGCTCGTTCTGGTCTTCCCGTTGTTACTGTTGCCCTTGGGAATAAACCTTTCCACTGCCTCCTTGTATTTTGTTGTTACATATTCCATCATTTCATTTACTGGCTTTCCTGCCAGTTCTCTGTCCCACTGGACCTCCCGCAGGAAGTTCAACCCTATGTAGTCCCCTCCAACCCTATGTAGTGTGTACGTGTGTGTACGTGTGTGTGTGTACGTGTGTGTGTGTACGTGTGTGTGTGTACGTGTGTGTGTGTACGTGTGTGTGTGTACGTGTGTGTGTACGTGTGTGAGTGTAAGTGTATGTGTGTGTGTGTGTTGTGTGTGTTGTGTGTGTGTGTGTGTGTGTGTACGTGTGTGTGTGTGTGTACGTGTGTGTGTGTGTGTGTGTGTGTGTACGTGTGTGTGTGTGTGTACGTGTGTGTGTGTACGTGTGTGTGTACTTTGTGTGTGTACGTGTGTGTGTGTGTACGTGTGTGTGTGTACGTGTGTGTACGTGTACGTGTGTGTACGTGTGTGTACATGTGTGTACGTGTGTACGTGTACGTGTGTGTGTACGTGAACGTGTGTACGTGTACGTGTGTGTTGTGTGTACGTTTGTGTGTGTGTGTGTGTACGTGTGTGTGTTGTGTGTACGTGTATGTGTGTTGTGTGTACGTGTTGTGTGTGTGTGTGTGATATGAATTTTTTAAGTTAACGTATAAGAGAGAAATAAAAAAGGGAATTAGAAAAGCAAAAAGAGATTATGAGGTTAAAGTTGCAAGAGAATCGAAGACTAACCCAAAAGGATTCTTTCAGGTATACAGAAGTAAGATCAGGGACAAGATAGGCCCACTCAAAAGTTCCTCGGGTCAGCTCACTGACAGTGATAAGGAAATGTGTAGAATTTTTAACACATACTTCCTCTCAGTTTTTACACAGGAGGATACCAGCGATATTCCAGTAATGATAAATTATGTAGAACAGGACGATAATAAACTGTGCACGATTAGGGTCACAAGTGACATGGTCCTTAGGCAAATAGATAAATTAAAACCTAACAAATCCCCAGGCCCTGATGAACTGTATGCAAGGGTTCTAAAGGAATGTAAAGAGGAGCTTAGCACACCTTTGGCTAATCTTTTCAACATATCACTACAAACTGGCATGGTGCCAGATAAGTGGAAAATGGCAAATGTGATAGCTATTTTCAAAGCAGGTGACAGGTCCTTAGCTTCGAACTATAGACCAATAAGCCTAACCTCCATAGTGGGAAAATTTATGGAATCAATAATTGCCGAGGCAGTTCGTAGCCACCTTGAAAAGCATAAATTAATCAACGAATCTCAGCATGGTTTTACAAAGGGGCGTTCCTGCCTTACGAATTTATTAACTTTTTTCACTAAGGTAATTGAGGAGGTAGATCATGGTAATGAATATGATATTGTGTATATGGACTTCAGTAAGGCTTTTGACAGGGTCCCACATCAGAGACTATTGAGGAAAATTAAGGCACATGGAATAGGAGGAAAATTTTTTCCTGGATAGAGGCATGGTTGACAAATAGGCAGCAGAGAGTTTGCATAAATCGGGAGAAATCAGAGTGGGGAAGCGTCACGAGCTGTGTTCCACAGGGGTCAGTGCTGGGCCCCCTGCTGTTCACAATCTACATAAACGGCATAGATGAGGGCATAAAGAGCGACATCGGCAACTTTGCCGATGACACCAAAATAGGCCGTCGAATTCATTCTGACGAGGACATTAGAGCACTCCAGGAAGATTTGAATAGACTGATGCAGTGGTCGGAGAAGTGGCAGATGCAGTTTAATATAGACAAATGCAAAGTTCTAAATGTTGGACAGGACAATAACCATGCCACATATAAACTAAATAATGTAGATCTTAATATTACGGATTGCGAAAAAGATTTAGGAGTTCTGGTTAGCAGTAATCTGAAACCAAGACAACAGTGCACAAATAACCCGCACATAAAAGAGAGAAGCTTACGACGACGTTTCGGTCCGACTTGGACCATTGACAAAGTCACACTAACAACAGTGCATAAGTGTTCGCAATAAAGCTAATAGAATCCTTGGCTTCATATCAAGAAGCATAAATAATAGGAGTCCTCAGGTTGTTCTTCAACTCTATACATCCTTGGTTAGGCCTCATTTAGATTATGCTGCACAGTTTTGGTCACCGTATTACAGAATGGATATAAATGCTCTGGAAAATGTACAAAGGAGGATGACAAAGTTGATCCCATGTATCAGAAACCTTCCCTATGAGGATAGACTAAGGGCCCTGAATCTGCACTCTCTAGAAAGACGTAGAATTAGGGGGGATATGATTGAGGTGTATAAATGGAAGACAGGAATAAATAAAGGGGATGTAAATAGTGTGCTGAAAATATCTAGCCTAGACAGGACTCGCAGCAATGGTTTTAAGTTGGAAAAATTCAGATTCAGGAAGGATATAGGAAAGTACTGGTTTGGTAATAGAGTTGTGGATGAGTGGAACAAACTCCCAAGTACAGTTATAGAGGCCAGAACATTGTGTAGTTTTAAAAATAGGTTGGATAAATACATGAGTGGATGTGGGTGGGTGTGAGTTGGACCTGATAGCTTGTGCTACCAGGTCGGTTGCCGTGTTCCTCCCTTAAGTTAATGTGACCTGACCTGACTAGGTTGGGTGCATTGGCTTAAGCCGGTAGGAGACTTGGACCTGCCTCGCATAGGCCAGTAGGCATTCTGCAGTGTTCCTTCGTTCTTATGTTCTTATGTTCTTATATCTAAGAGAGAGAGAGAGAGAGAGAGAGGAGGGAGGGAGAAGGTGGTTGGTTGGGAGGATAGCAGGTTGGGAGGGTGGCAGGTTGGGAGGGTGGCAGGTTGGGAGGGTGGCATGTTGGGAGGGCGGCAGGTTGGGAGGGCGGCAGGTTGGGAGGGCGGCAGGTTGGGAGGGCGGCAGGTTGGGAGGGTGGCAGGTTGGGAGGGCGGCAGGTTGGGAGGGCGGCAGGTTGGGAGGGTGGCAGGTTGGGAGGGTGGTAGGTTGGGAGGGTGGCAGGTTGGGAGGGTGGCAGGTTGGGAGGATAGCAGGTTGGGAGGGTGGCAGGTTGGGAGAGTGGCAGGTTGGGAGGGCGGCAGGTTGTGAGGGCGGCAGGTTGTGAGGGTGGCAGGTTGGGAGGGTGGCAGGTTGGGAGGGCGGCAGGTTGTGAGGGCGGCAGGTTGTGAGGGTGGCAGGTTGGGAGGGTGGCATGTTGGGAGGGCGGCAGGTTGGGAGGTTGGGAGGATGGGAGGATGGCAGGGCGGGAGGGTGGCAGGGTGGGAGGGCGGGAGGGTGGCAGGCCGGGAGGGCGGCAGGGTGGGAGGGTGGCAGGGTAGACCTTTATTGATACCTAAAGGTTTTTATACACACCTTCAATAGGAAAAAATGTGTCTACTTACTGGTATCAAGTACTTGGTACCGTTATGTAGTCTGTGTAGGATGACGGAACTTACCAAGTACACTTCTTGAACCAGCTTTACACACTTCTTGAACCAGCTTTACACTCTTCTTGAACCAGCTTTACACACTTCTTGAACCAGCTTTACACACTTCTTGAACCAGCTTTACACACTTCTTGAACCAGCTTTACACACTTCTTGAACCAGCTTTACACACTTCTTGAACCAGCTTTACACACTTCGTGAACCAGCTTTACACACTTCTTGAACCAGCTTTACACACTTCTTGAACCAGCTTTACACACTTCTTGAACCAGCTTTACACACTTCTTGAACCAGCTTTACACACTTCTTGAACCAGCTTTACACACTTCTTGAACCAGCTTTACACACTTCTTGAACCAGCTTTACACACTTCTTGAACCAGCTTTACACACTTCTTGAACCACCTTTGCACACTTCTTGAACCAGCTTTACACACTTCTTGAACCAGCTTTACACACTTCTTGAACCACCTTTGCACACTTCTTGAACCAGCTTTACACACTTCTTGAACCAGCTTTACACACTTCTTGAACCAGCTTTACACACTTCTTGAACCAGCTTTACACACTTCTTGAACCAGCTTTACACACTTCTTGAACCAGCTTTACACACTTCTTGAACCAGCTTTACACACTTCTTGAACCAGCTTTACACACTTCTTGAACCAGCTTTACACACTTCTTGAACCAGCTTTACACACTTCTTGAACCAGCTTTACACACTTCTTGAACCAGCTTTACACACTTCTTGAACCAGCTTTACACACTTCTTGAACCAGCTATGCACACTTGAACCAGCTTTACACACTTCTTGAACCAGCTTTACACACTTATTGAACCAGCTTTACACACTTCTTGAACCATCTTTACACACTTCTTGAACCAGCTTTACACACTTCTTGAACCAGCTTTACACACTTCTTGAACCAGCTTTACACACTTCTTGAACCAGCTTTACACACTTCTTGAACCAGCTTTACACACTTCTTGAACCAGCTTTACACACTTCTTGAACCAGCTTTACACACTTCTTGAACCAGCTTTACACACTTCTTGAACCAGCTTTGCACACTTCTTGAACCAGCTTTACACACTTCTTGAACCAGCTTTACACACTTCTTGAACCAGCTTTACACACTTCTTGAACCAGCTTTACACACTTCTTGAACCAGCTTTACACACTTCTTGAACCAGCTTTACACACTTCTTGAACCAGCTATGCACACTTGAACCAGCTTTACACACTTCTTGAACCAGCTTTACACACTTCTTGAACCAGCTATGCACACTTGAACCAGCTTTACACACTTCTTGAACCAGCTTTACACACTTCTTGAACCAGCTTTACACACTTATTGAACCAGCTTTACACACTTCTTGAACCAGCTTTACACACTTCTTGAACCAGCTTTACACACTTCTTGAACCAGCTTTACACACTTCTTGAATCAGCTTTACACACTTCTTGAACCAGCTTTACACACTTCTTGAACCAGCTTTACACACTTCTTGAACCAGCTTTATACACTTCTTGAATCAGCTTTGCACACTTATTGAACCAGCTTTACACACTTCTTGAACCAGCTTTACACACTTCTTGAACCAGCTTTACACTCTTCTTGAACCAGCTTTACACACTTCTTGAACCAGCTTTACACACTTCTTGAACCAGCTTTACACACTTCTTGAACCAGCTTTACACACTTCTTGAACCAGCTTTACACACTTCTTGAACCAGCTTTACACACTTCTTGAACCAGCTTTACACACTTCTTAAACCAGCTTTACACACTTCTTGAACCAGCTTTACACACTTCTTGA